>NC_054543.1:8267270-8476770 GCF_017654505.1 Polyodon spathula
ACTGGTAATGATAATAATAATAATAATAATAATAATAATAATAATAATAATAATAATAATACAGTGGCAAGCTAATTTTCCAATTTGGCTGGTGAACGCCTGGTCTTGTCTCTTTCTTGAGGTGCTGTGGGGTTTGTACACGGTGTCTATTAATTAAGACCACCCCCAAGGAAGGCTGAAAAGCCTTTTAAGACGCATTGAGTCGCAGCTGGGGGCATTGTTATGTTTATTTTCATTCCTTTTATTATATTTACGACAGTATGTGCTGTGCTGCATTTTTATTATTATTGGGCATTTTGGGTAAACGTAGCATCGCAGGTCATTGCCAGTAACGGATAAGGTGTGTGTATAAGCATAATTATTATTACGTCCACAGGTGTCAGTATATATATATATATATATATATATATATATATATAATATATATATATATATATATATAGTCCTCATGCTTGCATTTTTCTGTACATGAATATCATGTGAATGATATAACACTGCAATGTATCGGCCTCGCCTTGTGCTTGTCAAGGATATTGTAATTTTAAATACATGAATAATGTGCACAGCTATCGTCGACTCCGGTATTAAATAATATCAGTAAAACGAGAACTGCAGTAAACATGGATGTGTGTGTGTGTTTGTGTGTGTGTGTGTGTGTGTGTGTGTGTTTTAAACATGCCCTTATGTATTGTTGTGCTGTTCATTGTTCCTGAATTCCCAGCGCACCGGCTATTTATTGCGATTGTCATTTCATAGGATGGATCGTGGCACTATTTAGTTTTCCTTTTTTAAAAAAAAAAAAAAAAAAAAAATGCTACTATATACAACTGACTGGGGATTTACACTCACGGTTACACTGAATGACACTGTGTAGCGATGGGTGTATTACATATTATGAATGTGTAATTATTATTATTGTTTTATCATTAATAATGATAATAATAATGATAATAATAATTGCTGACAGCTAGTGTCCGTTTCAATTGGCGGCTGTCTAGCTTATTATAAGTACCCCTGGATTTACAGCTATGTATTTACAATCAAGTCAGATTTTATTCTACGGTCTTTGTGTAGCTGTACACTCGTGTAATCCCCACACAGCTCTCTGTGCTGCAGTACTGACGCTTGCAGGTGGGGTTAAAGGCATCTGTGCCACGCATTTTTTTTTCAATAGGAATATATTTCTATAATTTTAAGGTACAATAAACTATTTGCATGACCTCACATATCCCTGTGACATATAAACGTTTCTTTCTTTCTTTCTTTCATTCTCATTTATGTATTTATTTTAATCTAGAGGGGCATTCTCCGTGGTTCGCAGATGTGTGAAGAAATCTACCGGCCAGGAATATGCAGCTAAGATTATCAACACTAAAAAACTTTCGGCAAGAGGTAAGACATACACTTGAAAATGTCTTATTTCATTAAAAAATAATGTCGTGTTTATTTAATTGCTGTGTTTTAATTTGTGTTATTATTAAATAATTGAGTTTGGATGCGGTTTTGTGTTTCATGTCTGCGGGAGACTGAACTGGGAGTGGCGTTGCGGAACTTTGTTTCGTGTGCGTGTTGTTTGAAGGAAACCCCCCCCCAACCCAAACAAAAAAAAAAAGGAAAGGGTTTGGCTTTTAATTTATTATTTGTTTGGAGTCTGTCATTGCTTAAGTTGTGCATGTAGGTTAGTGTTACTCTGGCTAGTGCGCGGCTGTAGCTTTTAGCGTCTGTCTGTGCTGCTGAAAAGGATCCGCTTGCACTTTACATTTCCCGACAGCTGCAATTAGCACTTCTGCCATACGTAAGGCACCGTCGGCCACTTCATACCTCGATGTGGAGCGTGAAATACGCTACTGCATAGGTTAAACTGCCCAGTACCTTTTCTTTAACCCCTATATGTATTTGTGTGGCACGTTACCAGAATTGACAATGTGAATTCTCCCTTCTGTTTTTTTTTTTTTTTTTTGGAGGGGGAGGGATGGCTTGAAACAAACGTAGATGCCTGGAGGGGTCTTGTAAGAACAGGTCCCTTATTTACAGTTAAGCGGCGCGTTCTCGGCCTCGGCCCAAACTAAAGGCAGAAGCACGGGATAAAAAAAAAAAAAAAAAACGTGCAGGCAGTCAGCGATATAATGTTGGTTTACTAGTTTGTTTATGTATTTAGTTATTTATTTGTTTATTTATTTCACATTTTGATGCGTGGTTGCACACATAGTGTTCACAAAGCTCAAACTCAGGAGTCCAGAAGAGATTCTGAATATCAAACTTTGGTATTCATGAAAACAATCTTTATCTGAGTCCTGATGTGAAAGCTTTGTGAACAGGGCCTCTTGTCCAGTATGAGTCCTCCTCAATTGAGGATAGTTTGGTTCTCTGCATATTTTTTATACTGATGTTTGGCATGTGCAGATGGTTTAGAATTAAGGCAGTCTGCATGTTCAGCTGGTATAGTGTGACACAGACAGACAGAGGGAGGCGATCAGGGGCCAGATCGCCATTTTTGAAATGAGGACCCTAAAAGAAAGTTTAATTGAAAAGCTTTGTCGAAAAGATGTTGGTTACAGGACAAGCAAACCAATGCGTACCTCACATTAGCGTTGTTAACATTCGTTATTACTGGTCATGCTGCTCGCGTTATAGTCCTGAGAATCTTTTCGTTGGTTCATAGATTAGATAAAATAAATAAATAAATAAACTTGAATTTTAACAAGGATACATAGATATGATTCTTCACAGCACTCGAACCAGGTAGGTCACATGGCCTGATTGCAGCCTGACCATTGGTGAAGTGAGCCTGAACTGCAACACAGAAAGAAGTGATTAGGTACCAGGAAGCAGCAGCAGCAGCGTTGTCTTTGAGATTTCTGCACATTCCAAACGGAGTTATAAAATACAAGTGACACCAGAGGTAATGAATCTTCAAAACCTTGTTTGGCTCTGCATTTAAGAGGTTAAAAAATGCTCTGTACCCAATCCAGTTACTGGTTTTCAAATCCGAGTGCCCCATGAATTGATCCAGACTAGTCTGGCTGCAGCTGTCTGCAGTGCTGGGAGGGGTATAGTGCTGGGAGCCGGCACGCAGCTGCTCGGGGCATTATGGGAAGTGCAAACACTTCTGAATTATTAAACGACAGATAAATAACAATAATCCCCACACAAATAGAAAAGCCGTTCTTTACAGCTATTTATCGGCCAGTCAATAGCGCATGTCACTCAGCCTGTCGGAAGATGTTTAGACGTGCTGTCATTGTGGTGAAGTCTTCGCATACTTCGCATAAAGCCTCTAGGAATGGTGGTGTGTTGGAAGGCATGGGTTCCAGCAAAAATGCATCATTAAAGGCGCCGTGTAGCCAGGGCTTTCAAAACCACTCTACCTGTCTCGTATTATCTCCAGGAGGGCTGTAGTGAAGACACCTCGCACCTCTGTGAGCTCTAGAGTGTGTCAGGTACCCAGGGAACCGGTTAACCCCTTTTGCGAGGTGTTCTTTGGCACAAGTTCTTGATCACAATCTGGGGATGTCAGGACTAGGCGCCTGTCTGAGTGTCGGTCTCTTTATGTAGGTACAGGTGTCGCACCTAAAACACATTTTTGCGTGTTGGTTATCTAGTGGTGATTACACATGATCAGGACATTCGTTATTTATTGAGAGTATAAGAACGAGTGGTATTTGTGGAGAGGAAGCTTTTCCATCTTCACAGGCACGTGTTTACAGTGGATGTGAGTCAGGCTAATTTGCTTTGTCACGATCACTCAAATTGTGTTTTATAGGCGGGGCTGGTGGGTGTTGCTGATAGACTTGCTGTTTTGCAGTGCATCTGTTTCAGGGATGGAAATAAGACTCCTATTGCGTAGCGGTTTAATCGTTCCAGGTTTTACTACAAGCTTGATTTTTATGAATGAACTTTATACCTAGTATTGCATTTTGAGGTTCACAGAAACAGCCATTTCTGTTGCACTGCTACTTCTGATAAAGTCCAGTGCACTTCTTACCTCCCTGTTTCTCGCTCAGTCCCCTTTTGGCTAAATAGGTATTTAAATTGTTAATAGTTGCAAAAGGCTGGACTAGGCTGCGAGGAGCTCTCTGTAGATTTGTGAAGCTAATAAAGCACAGTAAAGCATGGGTAAGAATTGAAAAGCACAGATAGGTAGAGTAAAAAAACAAACCATGGTAAACTAACCCTTAGGAAAGTTTGTCACAATAAAAACTCAGCAAAGTGTAATAAAGCATAGATAAGTACTGTAAAGAATAGCAAGGTATGGTAAAGTGTATTAATAAACCTGGCAAACCAGAGTAAACTATGGTAAATGTATAGTATAACCATGTGGTCTGAATGCTGGAAGTTCATCCTGAGAGCATCCTGAGCGGTGGGACCCCCTATTTTCGGAGTCTCCCCTGCGCTTCTCTGAGCTCTCTTGGCTGTAATTGGTAACATTCCAGTTAGTGGTGCATATTTCATGAGACAAATGCATTACCGTGAATTTTTAATGAAGCTGGGCTGGTAATGGGGAGTTGAAGGGGGAGCCTCAGTTTCGATGTGCTGTCTGTCTGCGGATGATTCTGCAGGAAGGCTGAGCAGCTCCCTCGCTCGAGTGAGTGAGTCTGTCTGTCTGTCTGTCGTTCACACTCACTGTCCTGTGAGCCAGGGCTCGCAGTGGAGATGCATTCATTCACACTCACTGTCCTGTGAGCCAGGGCTCGCAGTGGAGATGCATTCATTCACACTCGCTCTCCTGTGAGCCAGGGCTCGCAGTGGAGATGCATTCATTCACACTCGCTCTCCTGTGAGCCAGGGCTCGCAGTGGAGATGCATTCATTCACACTCGCTCTCCTGTGAGCCAGGGCTCGCAGTGGAGATGCATTCATTCACACTCGCTCTCCTGTGAGCCAGGGCTCGCAGTGGAGATGCATTCATTCACACTCGCTCTCCTGTGAGCCAGGGCTCGCAGTGGAGATGCATTCATTCACACTCGCTCTCCTGTGAGCCAGGGCTCGCAGTGGAGATGCATTCATTCACACTCGCTCTCCTGTGAGCCAGGGCTCGCAGTGGAGGTGCATTCATTCACACTCGCTCTCCTGTGAGCCAGGGCTCGCAGTGGAGGTGCATTCATTCACACTCTTTCTCCTGTGAGCCAGGGCTCGCAGTGGAGGTGCATTCATTCACACTCGCTCTCCTGTGAGCCAGGGCTCGCAGTGGAGGTGCATTCATTCACACTCGCTCTCCTGTGAGCCAGGGCTCGCAGTGGAGGTGCATTCATTCACAGATCTGAGAGCCCTGATTTTCACCCTCACCAAAATATTGGTTTACAGTACAGGATAATTTTTTCTTGTTTGAATTGCAATCAAAGAAACAACACCTCATGTTCATACCAGAATATATACAAATCTCCTTTTAGTCCTTCTAAAAGTGCCCCATAGTATATAGAATAAAGCACAATGAAAGCATAGCTAAGCAATTTAAAGAACAGCGAGGTATAGTAAAGTATATAAATGACTTTTAATAATACAATGTTCCAGGTAACAATTCTGCTACAGTTCCAGTGACTGCTTCAGCATGTGGCATACAGTGCTGTACTGCTGATACCATCTATAAAGGGCTGATAGTGATAGCTCATTTTCTTTGATGCCAGGGCAGGAGGGCACTACACTGTTGTGGATCTCCACCTGCTGGTTGAATGGTATTCTGTATTTACCTGAAATGCATTGATTTTGTTTTACCATAACTACTGTCTGGAATCCTTTCTTTTGTAGTTAACTCAGTGGGTAGAGTAAGGCCTTCACAACCAGCTCTTACTTCTGGGATATTTTTCAACTTTAATAAAGTGTTACGCCTAATAGCTTTGATAACGTTTTCAAAATCAACGAACGCCCGACATACTCAATCTTTAACGGATATCCGAATATCAAAACCACATGATCTTTCCAGGGATGGAAACAACACTCCTATTGCACTGTAGTTTAACCCATTCCGGGTTTTACTACAAGCTTGATTTTTATGAATGAACTCTATACCAAGCATGATTAGATAATAATAATAATAATAATAATAATAATAATAATCATCATCATCTTTATTTTTATATAGTGCCTTTCACAGTGAACCACCATCACAAAGTGCTTTACAGAGTTAGGCTGTGAACTGTGCATTGTATGCAGTCACTTACAATAGGACACTGTTCAGTGTTGAGACAATTTGTTAAATAATTATAAAGACAGTCATTTATTGCTGTGAGTGTGGAATAGGAAGGCCTTTAACAGTGAAGAAGTATGAGAGAGAGAGAGAGAGAGAGAGAGAGAGAGAGAGAGAGAGAGAGACTGCTCTACAGTGCGGCAAAGATAACACCACTTGAAATGAATAATGACCTGTATAATGTATACTAAATATTTATAACATATATAATTAGTTCTCATGAACTAGCACTGCTGTTCCAGTACTTTTGTCCTGAAAGATATAAAAATGTAATTCTGTACTTTTAAGGATATGTTGTGTTCCGTGACAGCGCTTCAGGTTGAGTGATGCTTTGGGTGTAGAAGCAAATTGACAGCATCAGAATCTGCCAGAAACTGAAGCTTTGACATGACACACTTGGTGTGAAAAGATCTTTAGACTGTTACAAGGCTGCTGCTGCTGGTTACTGTGCTTCTTCCATTTGAATGGTTTTAAAATATCACAGAGGTGCTGAGCATCAGAGGAATCCCAGCCAGCGTGGAGTCAGAATCATCCAGCGATGCTGCTTCCTGTGACATCAGAATCACATGTGCAACAAGGGAGGAGCAATGGGGTGAGAGCTCCCGGTCCGATTGGACGAAACAGGGCCACCGTGTGTGAGATCTCGTCACTGCAGCAGGACAGGAAGAGAAATGCACTGCCCACCATCTGGGCTTGATTTGTTGATTTTTCTCTCAGTTTGGAACTTGCATGCATTCATATCCAACAGCAGAATGACTGGATCGCACACGCCCTCCCTCCCTCTCTCTGTGTCGGTGTTTCACAGTGACGCACACCCTCCCTCCACCTCTCTCTCTCTCTCTCGCTGTGCTCAGGCCCTTCTGAGGTGCTGCTGGAGGAAGCAGGTCCAGGGGCAGAGTCCCTCGTACCCTCACTGCATCACCCACTCAGGGCAATGTGACATCACCTCTCTCTCTCTTTCTGTCTCTGTTCGAACACAGGGGTAGTGCCCTCTCTCGTTCTTGTCTTTACCACTTTATTATTATTAATTAGTCATTTAGCAGACGCTTTTATCGAAAACAACTTGGAGACTAGAGGGTGAACTATACATGACTATGCTGCAGTCGCTTACAATTGGACCTTGGTTTTACATATCATCCGAAGGGCAAGTCAACGCTATTGTTGTGTCTGGAGTAGAAGGTTCCACTCCTGTTATGTGTCTTTTTGCAGTTTAAATGTCTGTCTATCTTATTGTTTTATATAGCACCTTTCATAGTGGAACACCATCACAAAGCGCTTTACAGAGGTAGGCTGTGAACAGTGCATTGTATGAGTCCCCTTTATCAGCCATCCAGAGAATTACATCCCCACTGAACATACAAGGAGAACATTTACAGGAAATCAGTACTGCTGCACAGCATTGAAATGTTTGTAAAAACCAAAGAAGTGTGTACGTTTACAGCTTTCTTTTGAAGTTTCAGGGTGCGGTGCGTGTGCGCACTGTACCAGATATCAGGGCAGCACCAGAGCCTGGATGTCTCATTCAGCTGCTTTTTCTTTCCTCAAGTCAGTGACCCTGCTCACCACAAGAAGTGCACAGTATACAAGCTTCCACATCAAACCTGTCACGTTCAACTTGCTTTTAAACTGATCCTGTGGGCGTACGATATCTAATTCAATGCATCACAAATATACAGATTTAAAGAATACCTCTGTTTTAAACAAATAAAATCCAGTGTTGTCTGAAAGGGCAGCAGATTGCTAGCAGAGGTGGTGTATAACCCTCCTCCCCAAAGATTGCCTTATTTTTCTTATTGCAGTAAATCCCCTTCCAATCCCTCTGTTAGTGTGGGGGCGCCTGATCAAGACTGACCCTCTGTCATGAATAACGACCCCTTGGTGCTGCTGTGCATGGTCCCTCCCGATCTCTCTCTCTCTCTCTCTCTCTCTGTCTCTCTCTCTCTGTGAAGGCGGCGTCGATCCCTCCCGATCTCTGTCTCTCTCTCTCTCTCTGAAGGCGGCGTCGATCCCTCCCGATCTCTGTCTCCGTCTCTCTCTCTCTCTCTCTCTGAAGGCAGCGTCGATCCCTCCCGATCTCTGTCTCTGTCTCTCTCTGAAGGCAGCGTCGGGCAGGTGCACCTCACTATGTTTTATTAATTGCTACCATATTTATTTGGGTTGAGGGGGGAAAAAAAAATTGCCGTTTTAAATTTAGCTAACAAAGTAGCACGATACAATTTCTCTGCGATGCACATCCGTAGCTGTCTTGGTCTCAGACGTGCAGTTCTGAAGTAAATGTATGTTTTAGCAAATATGTATTTTTATTTTAAAACATGATGGGCTTTTTTTTTTTTTTTAAAACCTTTACTCCAATCTTAAACTCCGAAGTGAAACTGTAACAGTAACACTGAGAAACAAACAGCTGGAGAGTGATTTAAGGGACTTTATTATTTTGTACTGGTTTGTAAGCCAATGTGTTTTTTTTTTGGGGGGGGGGGGGGGGGGGGGTGTTGTGTTTTTTTTGGGAATAATGCTTTCACAGAGCTGTGAGCCAATAGTATCAGCTGTGCTGTCTTGTGGTGATAATACAAAGAGAGAGACGGTGGTTAGAACTGAGGGACTGGGAGGGAGCAGGGTATTTAGAGCTGAGATAGTGTGCCCTGGAGGTTTGCAGGGATGCAGAGGGAGGGAGCCAGTGTGAAGTTGCTGCTTTGCTCTCGGTCGCTTGGGGGCTGTGTCTTCCTTTCCAAGTATATCCCTCCCCAAGGACTCGCACCCTCCTGCTTTATTTTTAGCGCTGCTCACCTTGGTTACACTATCAGCTCGCAGGATTGGAAATATCATGCCGGCCTCCTCGAGCTTCCTATCACTGTGACCCACGCCACTGCACCAAACTGCAGCCATGCCCAGGCACAGCGGAGGGAGAAAGAGGGAGGGAGGTATCTCTGGGTAAAATTAGGATGCAGAGACACTGTCTCTCGCATGCAGAACTCTCTTTCTTTTTCTTTCTTGCTCTCTCTCCTTGGTGCTAATTCTTTGCAGCAGTCAGCAACTTCTAGTAATGCTGGGAACACCACTCTGGGTGTGTTTCTTTCTTTCGTTATGCCTTTCTCTGTGTCACAGTGCAGGGAAGCAATTAGAAAGGCAATCGGAATGCTTTTGCTGTATAACCATAAGTGTAGAGTGCATATCCAAGGAGGTTATAATGATGAGGTTGTATAATGCACTGGTGAGACCATATGTGGAATATTGTGTCCAGTTCTGGTCAAAGGAACATTGGCCCTGTAAAGAGTCCAAGGAAAAGCAACTAGACTGATCCGACGACTTCATAGACTAAGCTAGGAAGAAGGGCTGAACGAACCGAATCTGTTCAGCCTGGAGCACAGACCAAACCAAACCCAAACCATTACTTTAAGAGCAGGACAGAAACCAGGACCAGTGGACACAGTTGGAAGTTAATGTGGAGACTTAGGACAGAGGGACAGATTGAAGGAGACACTTCACACAGATAGTGGTGAGTGTGGAATCGGCTACCTAGTCATGCTGTTGAGGCAGAATCACTTGGATCCTTTACGACCCAGCTTCTGTGAGTCAAGTTCTGTGATCAGTCAGCTACTCGGAACTGTCCAATGGCCTCCTTTCATTTGTTCTGAAGTGTGCGAGTCTCTTTTTCCTGTACCAGCAGGAGAGCGAGTGGATAGCTTCAGTCTCCATGGTGATTTTTTTTTTCTTCTTCCAATCAAGAAGGGTTTAGTCCTATTTTTTTTTCGACAGGTGGCCAGCTCAAACTGCTACCCACTCACTGCGTCAAAGAGGCAGTGGCAGCGAGCTGATAATTATAAGACAGGCCCACTCAAGCAGTTTGACTCATCTGTTGAGATTCAGTTTATAGGAAGGTGGGTTATACAGGGAAGAGCAGGGCTCCATTGTACAAGGGAGAGGGAGAGGTAGATAATGATATTTCTGTGGTGTCTAATACTGGACCTACTGAGTCAATAAAACCCAAGACCTGAGCAATGCCATTATCAATATTACACTACAACTTTTAAAGTTATTTTATGTGTTTACCTCCCTTTATCTGAAATAATCATTGTAATTACTGAAAGAGGTCTCTCTTATGAAGCATTTAATCATTGATCAGTGGCTGTAGAACAGGTGTCATTAACTGAGTGGCTGACCTCCTTAGAGTAAAATGGGAGAGTATTGTCTGATTGTTGTATAATATACAATAACACACGGCTTGGGCTGGGTCGCTCTGATAAGGGCTGGCCTGTTTTATGGAGCTTGACTGAAGGAGCTGTGCCTCTATCTCGTCTGTTGGTGCCCTACCTAGCTACAGAACCACAAAGCTGAAAACCTAAGGACCCCCCCTGTGCACGGTCACAGTATTGCACCCCATCCATTGGTGGCAGCGGTGGGATGTCTTGCATGCAAACGCATACGGATTACTGGGAAAGATTTGAGAGCGAGGCTCTTGCATCCCTGCGGCGCTGTTAATCAATAAGAAGTGGATTATAAAAACCGGTGTCATGAATTAGTGTCATCTTCTCAGCCGTGCTTTGTTTGTCGTTCCGTTGAGTAATAACAGATTGGCTGACCTCCATAGAAAAATAATGGGAGAGCAGGGTCTGACTGTTTGTATACTTTGTTAGTGACCTTTGACTTTTTGCTTTACCGGTAATAAAGCCCCAGCAGTTGGAGAGATTGGCTTCATACTCGATGTGCAGCTGTGTAAAGATGAACTCTTTCGTGACAGTTATTTTGTAAAGCTGCTGCAGCCGCTACAGTGCCCTGGTAGTTCCCCTGGGATGCTTATGTTAACAGTAATTTCTGTTTCCAGTTCCCATTGATAGTGGTGTCCTTACTGTGTACACAGCTGATAGTTCTCTTTCTGTGTCTCTCTGCTGCAAACCTATACAGTATATAATAATATATACAGTAGACCCCCATCAAGCTGTGCAGATTGGGACCGATTTTAAGCCAGAATTAGTGAAATGCACGGATTCTCCGAAATTGAGTTCGCTGTTTGGGAAATCCATGTGCTATTAATTAAATTCAATAAATAAAATATAATGTTGTAACAATCGTCCAAATATATACTGTACGTAGTCAGCGTTGTTCAGAGGAAGAGCGGGCTGGTTTAAAGCAGTCCCTGATCTTTAATTGAACAGTCTTTAATTGTCGTAACTGCTCTTCATATTCCGACTACCAGGCTATGAGAGTCTTAAGTCTGCTTGCTTGTCGCTGGTTTCAGTAACTACAATACAGTACAGCTCGTTGGCTTGCACTATACTGTACTCGATTTAATTGAATTAAATTGAATGATGACCATCCGCTTCCACACAGATACGCTGATTTTCGCACCATTAAAGCTTGTGAATGCCTGCTTCCACATAGAGCAGATGATTTCTGCACAAATACATTTTGATAATGTACTGTATTAAACCACATGGGTTATTGAAACGCAGATTAAGTGTAGTAATAACACTCCCTGAGATCGGCGGTGGATGGCGGTTTGTTTGTTCTCGAATCTTGTTTGTGAAAGTCTGTCATGCCCAGCAATTGCTGAGAGGGCTATAACTGACTTAACAATCTTCCCCTCTTTCTCTTCTCTTTCTCTCCTCCTCCTCCTCCTCCTCTCTCTTCTGTATGAACTACCAGTGAGAATCCAGTCCAGATGAAAGATAGACTAACACTTTTTAAAGTTGATTCTTCCAGTCTGCCATCAGCTTCAGGTCTCCTACTCATCTCTCTGCTTCTGACTTTTTTCATCTGTATTTTTTTGTTTGTTATCTCTTTAGGTGGCATTGCACTGTTTAATCTCCATTATATTTTAAACTAATTAACTGTTGTGGTCTAGTGGTGAGAGCTGAGAGACTGGGATGGAGGATGGGAGGCAGTGTGGTCTACTGTTTAGAGCTGAGGGAATGTTTTTCTGAGCTGTATGTAAATGTGTGTACCGAGCTGTTTGTGCGTGTTTGTGTATTCTGCTGTTTGTGTTGTTTGTGTACCACTCTGTGTGTGTTTGTGTAACAAGCTGTGTGTTTGTGTAACACTCTGTGCGTCTGTGTTGTGATTGTGTAACACGCTCTGTGTGTGTTGTGTTTGTGTAACATGCTTTGTGTGTGTTTGTGTAACACGCTCTGTGTGTTGTGTTTGTGTAACATGCTTTGTGTGTGTTTGTGTAACACGCTGTGTATGTGCTTGTGTAACATGCTGTGTGTGTTGTGATTGTGTAACACACTCTGTGTTATGATTGTATAACATGCTGTGTGCGCGTGTTTGTGTAACATGCTGTGCGTGTTATGATTGTATAACATGCTGTGTGCGCGTGTTTGTGTAACATGCTGTGCGTGTTATGATTGTATAACATGCTGTGTGTGCGTGTGTTTGTGTAACACGCTGTATGCATGTTTGTAACACGTTGTGTGTGTGTGTGTTGTGATTGTATAACACACTGTGTGTGTGCTTGTGTAACACGCTGTGTGCGTGCTTGTGTAACATGCTATGTGTGTTGTGATTGTGTAACACACTGTTTTGTGTAACACGCTGCGAGTATGTGCTTGTGTAACACGCTGTGTGTGTGCTTGTGTAACACGCTGTGTGTGTGCTTGTGTAACACGCTGTGTGTGTGCTTGTGTAACACGCTGTGTGTGTGCTTGTGTAACACGCTGTGTGTGTTGTGATTGTGTAACACTGTGTGTTGTGATTGTGTAACACGCTGTGTGTTTGTGTAACATGTGTGTGTGCGTGTTTGTGTAACACTCTATGCATGTTTGTGTATGTGGGTGCTTGTGTAACATGCTGTGTGCATGCTTGTGTAACACGCTGTCTGTGTGTTTTGATTGTGTAACACTGTGTTTGTGTTGTTTGTGTAACACACTATTTTGTGTAACACTCTGTGTGTGTGTTTGTGTACCGTGTATGTGTTGTGATTGTGTAACACGCTGTGTGTGTGCGTGTGCATGTTTGTGTAAGTCAGTGCTAAGCCCACAGATTGTTTTATTTTTAGTAATCTGTGCTGCCCTCACCTCCTGCCTCATTGTGGGTAAGTCTCTTAAAGCAGATAAACTGGGTAATCTCCCTCAGTTTCCGGTTCAGCTGCCTCCCTGCTCCCATTGTTTACATCCCTCCTGAACTGGGAACAGGGGCTCCCACCCAGTCATCTACTGGGATTGCTGGCAGCTCGCACTGGTGATACTGGGTTCAAGTGTAGATCCCGTTCTTGTAATCACAGCCTCCCACCAGTTTTGATCCCGAGTCGTGTCAGACATGTTTATTATTGTTGCAGAAAAGCCAATATATTGAGATCATGTATTATTATTATTATTATTATTATACAGTGCATGCTGTGTAAAATGGACCTATAAAGTGGACCTGCTTGACTAAGGATAAAGCTCAGAAACACAGAAAACTGTGAACTCCCAGTTTGTAAAAACAGCACTAGTTTTCAAACGCCACACCTTTAGGTCGGTGTGCCATTTCCATGTAAAAAGAAATGTCTTTATGTAGCTGGCCCATTGTCAGTGTGTGCAGTTGACTCAAAAAGCCCGGTTTTGCAAGTCCAGTCCCAGCTATGGTTTAACTGTATTTGTGTGCTGCTGACCTCTTGTTGACAACCACACTGAAAGAACAGTTTAAAAGAACAAAGGGGAGTTCATCAATAACTTCAAATAGGTAACTCAGTTCTGAGTTCTCTATACTAGACTGTATTGAATTAGCTGACTCTCAGATCCCCAGTACAGTACTGAGTTCTCTGTACTAGACTGTAAAATTGTTTCCAGAGAAAATGACTGCATTCATATTTAATATATCTTTTTTTTGGTTTTGACAGAACTAATTTAAATAGTTTAATAAATAATAATTCATAGATTCAGTAAAACGCCCTGTATGCAGCATGTCTTCAGGGTTCACTGTGTTGGTGTTCTGTGCTTGCTGAGGTGGGGAGGCTCCTTGTTCAGGGTTCACTGTGTTGGTGTTCTGTGCTTGCTGAGGTGAGGAGGCTCCTTGTTCAGGGTTCACTGTGTTGGTGTTCTGTGCTTGCTGAGGTGAGGAGGCTCCTTGTTCAGGGTTCACTGTGTTGGTGTTCTGTGCTTGCTGAGGTGAGGAGGCTCCTTGTTCAGGGTTCACTGTGTTGGTGTTCTGTGCTTGCTGAGGTGAGGAGGCTCCTTGTTCAGGGTTCACTGTGTTGGTGTTCTGTGCTTGCTGAGGTGAGGAGGCTCCTTGTTCAGGGTTCACTGTGTTGGTGTTCTGTGCTTGCTGAGGTGGGGAGGCTCCTTGTTCAGGGTTCACTGTGTTGGTGTTCTGTGCTTGCTGAGGTGGGGAGGCTCCTTGTTCAGGGTTCACTGTGTTGGTGTTCTGTGCTTGCTGAGGTGAGGAGGCTCCTTGTTCAGGGTTCACTGTGTTGGTGTTCTGTGCTTGCTGAGGTGAGGAGGCTCCTTGTTCAGGGTTCACTGTGTTGGTGTTCTGTGCTTGCTGAGGTGAGGAGGCTCCTTGTTCAGGGTTCACTGTGTTGGTGTTCTGTGCTTGCTGAGGTGAGGAGGCTCCTTGTTCAGGGTTCACTGTGTTGGTGTTCTGTGCTTGCTGAGGTGAGGAGGCTCATTGTTCAGGGTTCACTGTGTTGGTGTTCTGTGCTTGTTGAGGTGAGGAGGCTCCTTGTTCAGGGTTCACTGTGTTGGTGTTCTGTGCTTGCTGAGGTGAGGAGGCTCCTTGTTCAGGGTTCACTGTGTTGGTGTTCTGTGCTTGCTGAGGTGGGGAGGCTCCTTGTTCAGGGTTCACTGTGTTGGTGTTCTGTGCTTGCTGAGGTGAGGAGGCTCCTTGTTCAGGGTTCACTGTGTTGGTGTTCTGTGCTTGCTGAGGTGGGGAGGCTCCTTGTTCAGGGTTCACTGTGTTGGTGTTCTGTGCTTGCTGAGGTGGGGAGGCTCCTTGTTCAGGGTTCACTGTGTTGGTGTTCTGTGCTTGCTGAGGTGAGGAGGCTCCTTGTTCAGGGTTCACTGTGTTGGTGTTCTGTGCTTGCTGAGGTGGGGAGGCTCCTTGTTCAGGGTTCACTGTGTTGGTGTTCTGTGCTTGCTGAGGTGAGGAGGCTCCTTGTTCAGGGTTCACTGTGTTGGTGTTCTGTGCTTGCTGAGGTGAGGAGGCTCCTTGTTCAGGGTTCACTGTGTTGGTGTTCTGTGCTTGCTGAGGTGGGGAGGCTCCTTGTTCAGGGTTCACTGTGTTGGTGTTCTGTGCTTGCTGAGGTGGGGAGGCTCCTTGTTCAGGGTTCACTGTGTTGGTGTTCTGTGCTTGCTGAGGTGAGGAGGCTCCTTGTTCAGGGTTCACTGTGTTGGTGTTCTGTGCTTGCTGAGGTGAGGAGGCTCCTTGTTCAGGGTTCACTGTGTTGGTGTTCTGTGCTTGCTGAGGTGAGGAGGCTCCTTGTTCAGGGTTCACTGTGTTGGTGTTCTGTGCTTGCTGAGGTGGGGAGGCTCCTTGTTCAGGGTTCACTGTGTTGGTGTTCTGTGCTTGCTGAGGTGAGGAGGCTCCTTGTTCAGGGTTCACTGTGTTGGTGTTCTGTGCTTGCTGAGGTGGGGAGGCTCCTTGTTCAGGGTTCACTGTGTTGGTGTTCTGTGCTTGCTGAGGTGAGGAGGCTCCTTGTTCAGGGTTCACTGTGTTGGTGTTCTGTGCTTGCTGAGGTGAGGAGGCTCCTTGTTCAGGGTTCACTGTGTTGGTGTTCTGTGCTTGCTGAGGTGGGGAGGCTCCTTGTTCAGGGTTCACTGTGTTGGTGTTCTGTGCTTGCTGAGGTGAGGAGGCTCCTTGTTCAGGGTTCACTGTGTTGGTGTTCTGTGCTTGCTGAGGTGGGGAGGCTCCTTGTTCAGGGTTCACTGTGTTGGTGTTCTGTGCTTGCTGAGGTGAGGAGGCTCCTTGTTCAGGGTTCACTGTGTTGGTGTTCTGTGCTTGCTGAGGTGGGGAGGCTCCTTGTTCAGGGTTCACTGTGTTGGTGTTCTGTGCTTGCTGAGGTGAGGAGGCTCCTTGTTCAGGGTTCACTGTGTTGGTGTTCTGTGCTTGCTGAGGTGAGGAGGCTCCTTGTTCAGGGTTCACTGTGTTGGTGTTCTGTGCTTGCTGAGGTGGGGAGGCTCCTTGTTCAGGGTTCACTGTGTTGGTGTTCTGTGCTTGCTAAGGTGGGGAAGCTGGCTCACTCACTCATTGTTCACTGTGAAGCTGAGGGACCTGTCTGACAGGATCAACCCACTCATGCAAAATTCTGGATCTTGTGAGCACAAACCTAAGCCTGTCTGATCGACACAGAGGAGAGGAATATTGAATGTCACCATTGTTCTTTGCTGTTCTGGAAACCTCGAAACGGAGGGTATAATCTTTTACTGGGTGAGGGGGAATAGGAAAAGCATGGCCAAAACCTGCAAAAATACTGGGGTTCCCTTTTATAAGGGATGGGCGCGTGTACCAGCAGAGAAACCTGTTCATTACGGCCATACATTTTATTTTTAAATTTTTTTTTATTCTCTTCCTCCAAAAAACTATAGGGGCTGTTGGAAAAACTCCCCTGGTTTTGTGCTCTGCACTGCTGCTGCTGCTGCTGCTGCTGATGATGATGATGATGATGATGATAAAAGTAATTTTACTTTCGTAGTGTAATTGCAGTGTGTGACCACCTGATGACACCAGTGCAATATAAGCCCTTGTCCCGTTGCTTTGGCTGCTGCTGTGCACATCTGGATTGTTGGAGTTGAACATCTGGCACAGTGTCTCTGTCTCTCTATCTCTAGCTCTCTCTCTGACCTGTGGACATTAAACTCTGTCCCTAATTGCCCACTTTGAACTATTAATATCTCTGGCAAGCCAGCGAGTGGATTAGAGTGTGAGCAGGGGGACCAATTGAACAGACGGGCAGGGCTTCATTGAAGAGATCCAGGGATGGAAATAAGACTCCTCTTGCATAGCGTCACACACATACAAAACTACTAAGAACTACTACAGCTTTCTTTTCAGCACTAAATAAGAAAGGCAGAGATTATCATATTCTCTATGCAGGGACTGAAATAAGACCCCTACTGCGTAGTATTTTCATTGGTTCCAGGTTTTACTACAAACTTGAAGCTCAAGTGTGTCTTAAACACACAGTAAAACCAGGAGTGGATCAAACTGCTATGCAATGGGAGTCTTATTTCCATTTCGGAGATTAGCACCAGGGACAAACGGGGGTTCTCATGTTTCATTTTTAATTTTAATTTAGATTTAGATAACTTTTTTTTTTTTCCTTGTCCGCGCCATATTGAGGAACCCCTCGAATTCCACTCTCACATGCAGAACAGTGAGTGGGTGTTTGCTTTGCCTCGGTTTCCTTTTGAGAGAGATTTGCTTAACGCAGCATCCTCTATAAATGCTGCTGCCTGAATGAATACGAGTGATAAGCCAGTGAAGGGGTGAAATGACTAAGGAAATGCAAGAATATCTGATAGCGTTGATATCAAACAGAGGTGTCATTATCCCAGTGCAATACCAGATAGTGCTGCAGGAATCGATTTATTGGGATTGAGTTCTCCACTGAAATCAGTTGCTGACAATCAGATGAGGGGCATTGCTGTTGACTGGGTTTTATAGTCATTCAGTGAGGTTGCAGTGCGCTCGTTTTGATCCGAGTTTCAGTTGATATGTGACGGCTGGCTAAACTAAGATATGGTGTATTTCCGGTTGGCTTTTTTTTTTTTTTTTTTTTTTTTTTTTTAACTTTTAATAAATGAGATCTGTGAGCGGTAAGAGGTCACTTACTCAGCACAGGCTTGCCAGTCAGACCTGGCCTCCTTCTCTCTGTCTTCTCTCGCTGAATTGTGTGTATTTTCACTTGCTTCTGGTTTTGAACCCGGGTCTTCAGAGGTGAGAGGTCGGGTCAGTAAGCCTGCTGTCTGCGCTGGTGTCTCCCCAAAGTTCTGTACTCCGATTTTTTGCCAGAGTGTTTCTGTAGTTTGGAAGGCGCTGGTCTGTGTGACTCTCCGGATGGCTGTGAATTTGCTGTTGGTTTGTTTTGTAATCAGCTTGTGGATTCGAGGAATTGCTTCTAAGGTTAGGCCAGGTGATCCACAGAATATATAACACAAATCCTCACGGTCCTTCTGTCGCCCCTCTCTCCTCTTATCCTCTCTGTCTTCTCTTACCCAATGTAGCTGTCAAACTGTGTGGATTGATGTTAAATATGTTGGTAGTGTTCTGGTCCAAGTAGGGAGGAGAGTGAGCGAGACGTGTGCCGTCAGCGATCCGCTTTTTTTGCACTGTAAGCCCGCCATGAAGCCTTTATAGAACTATGTTGGAGGACCTTGCAGTTCTGAATTGCCTGCAGGCACCTGGTCAGCCACAGGGGTCGTCGGTGCGTGGTGAGCCAAGGACTCGCCAGCCGACCTAAACGCTGTCCACCCTGGCAGTGCTTGGCCAGTTGTGCCCTGCTCTCTGGGAACTCCCAGCCACAGTAGGCAGTGGCATAGTCTGAATTCAAACTAGCAAATGCCTTTACTGGATACCCCACTCGGGAGCCCTTTTTTGTTTTCTCAGATTAAAGCGTGGGTGTTTTGTTTTGCCCATCAATCGGTGCCTTCCACAACATGCACACAAGAATTCTCTTTTTGAAAAAGTAATCCTTATTTAAAAAAACATTTCCTGCAGTGTTATTGGATTAACTGTTCCAAACCACAGAGCGCAGTAAACAGCACAGTCCACACAGCAACACAAACTGAACTCCTGTGCACGCTGAAGATCGGCTTACTTTTATCTTTTTCCTCACTGTAAATCTGTTTTGCTTTTGCAGACCCCCTTGATATTTCACCATTCTGGAATTCATGAGTTGTGGTTATTTCACAGTTATGCCATGTTGATGGTAAATTGTAAAAGTCCTGTGTTTCACTGTGCAGGGGCCTTTTTTAGTCAGATAGAGGGAGTGCAGGGATTGATGTAGGACTCAATTTGACCGAAGTAGGACGGAGTTTGAGTTGGGTCAGTTAAACCGTTTAAAACAGTGTTGGAACAAAGACTAGGTGTGGAAGGGCCAATTTTGGCCACCCCTGGCAGAGCAGTTTCTTCCGTTCCAGGTTTTACTCCAAGCTTGACTAGGCGCTGTGTACAGGTAACAATCTCAGGTGTATCTGCTTAAACTCCTAGTGAATGCAGGAATGTTTGTATATTTTATGAAGGAGACAAGGACCGCATTATTTAAACAAATACAGAATTGCCTATCAATCATAACAAATAAAGTAAATGAACCAATAGTTCAACACTTTGCAAGATATAAAATAAAATGAATGATCTATAGTTTGCAGTTTTATTAACAAGCTCAGGTGTATCTGCTTAAACTCTTAGTGAATCCAGGAATGGATCAAACTGCTGTGAAATGGGGGGGGGGGCTCTTATTTCCATCCTCACTGTATATCTTCAATTTGATAAAGCGATATATTACAATAAGCGACTGATTCATCCATTCTAGCAGACAAATGTTTGGCCAGTGCTGCCTCCAGTGCGCATTGTTCTCGGAGGTGGGGTGTCTCAGACTCTCATGTCCTGTTCGTTCTGTCTCCTCAGATCACCAGAAGCTGGATCGAGAAGCGCGAATCTGCCGTCTCCTGAAGCACCCCAACATTGGTGAGTGAAACACACACACATATATACCCATACAATGAAACGCACACAGTCACACATTTAAACACATACAGTGAAACACGCACACACTCACACATATAAACACATACAGTGAAACATGCACACACTCACACATATAAACACATACAGTGAAACACGCACACACTCACACATATAAACACATACAGTGAAACACGCACACACTCACACATATAAACACATACAGTGAAACACGCACACACTCACACATATAAACACATACAGTGAAACACGCACACACTCACACATTTAAACACATACAGTGAAACACGCACACACTCACACATTTAAACACATACAGTGAAACACGCACACACTCACACATATAAACACATACAGTGAAACACGCACACACTCACACATTTAAACACATACAGTGAAACACGCACACACTCACACATATAAACACATACAGTGAAACACGCACACACTCACACATATAAACACATACAGTGAAACACGCACACAGTCACACATATAAACACATACAGTGAAACACGCACACACTCACACATATAAACACATACAGTGAAACACGCACACACTCACACATATAAACACATACAGTGAAACACGCACACACTCACACATATAAACACATACAGTGAAACACGCACACACTCACACATTTAAACACATACAGTGAAACACGCACACACTCACACATATAAACACATACAGTGAAACACGCACACACTCACACATATAAACACATACAGTGAAACACGCACACACTCACACATATAAACACATACAGTGAAACACGCACACACTCACACATATAAACACATACAGTGAAACACGCACACAGTCACACATATAAACACATACAGTGAAACACGCACACAGTCACACATATAAACACATACAGTGAAACACGCACACACTCACACATATAAACACATACAGTGAAACACGCACACACTCACACATATAAACACATACAGTGAAACACGCACACACTCACACATCTAAACACATACAGTGAAACACGCACACACTCACACATATAAACACATACAGTGAAACACGCACACACTCACACATATAAACACATACAGTGAAACACGCACACACATATAAACACATACAGTGAAACACGCACACACATATAAACACATACAGTGAAACACGCACACACTCACACATTTAAACACATACAGTGAAACACGCACACACTCACACATTTAAACACATACAGTGAAACACGCACACACTCACACATTTAAACACATACAGTGAAACACGCACACACTCACACATTTAAACACATACAGTGAAACACGCACACACTCACACATTTAAACACATACAGTGAAACACGCACACACTCACACATATAAACACATACAGTGAAACACGCACACACTCACACATATAAACACATACAGTGAAACACGCACACACATATAAACACATACAGTGAAACACGCACACACTCACACATATAAACACATACAGTGAAACACGCACACACTCACACATTTAAACACATACAGTGAAACACGCACACACTCACACATATAAACACATACAGTGAAACACGCACACACTCACACATATAAACACATACAGTGAAACACGCACACACTCACACATTTAAACACATACAGTGAAACACGCACACACTCACACATATAAACACATACAGTGAAACACGCACACACTCACACATATAAACACATACAGTGAAACACGCACACACTCACACATATAAACACATACAGTGAAACACGCACACACTCACACATATAAACACATACAGTGAAACACACACACTCACACATATAAACACATACAGTGCAACACGCACACACTCACACATATAAACACATACAGTGAAACACGCACACACTCACACATATAAACACATACAGTGAAACACGCACACACACACACATATAAACACATACAGTGAAACACACACACACATATAAACACATACAGTGAAACACGCACACACATATAAACACATACAGTGAAACACGCACACACATATAAACACATACAGTGAAACACGCACACACTCACACATATAAACACATACAGTGAAACACGCACACACTCACACATATAAACACATACAGTGCAACACGCACACACATATAAACACATACAGTGCAACACGCACACACATATAAACACATACAGTGAAACACGCACACACATATAAACACATACAGTGAAACACGCACACACTCACACATATAAACACATACAGTGAAACACGCACACACATATCACACATATAAACACATACAGTGAAACACGCACACACTCACACATATACACTTTGTGCGTGTGGTGTAATTTGTGTAACACATACAGTGAAACACGCACACACTCACACATATCTATACAAGGTGATACATGCGCACACAGCAGCAGAAATATTTCATATAGAGAAAATAAATACTCAGTCTTAAGAAAAAGGTCATGCAAAACTAGCAACCTTGTTTATGGTATGTTTTGTATATTTTATGTAAGAGAGTTGAGGACAGCATTATATAAACAAATACAGAATTGCCTATCAATCCTAAGAAATGAATTAAATGAACCAATAGTTCAACACTTTGCAAGATATAAACATAAAATGATCTACAGTTTGCAGTTTTAGAAGAAACAAAGGCATGAGGCAATGTACAATGTAGAAGAATAGAGGAAAATACATGGATAAAGAGACTTAATACCATGATGCTTGAAGGTTTTAATAGAAAGGACAAGTAATCATTACGTCCATTAAGTGTGTAGTAAATGACATCACAAGTACAGTAAATAGAAATAAGTGAGTGTAGTTACCATGAGATCAAAGCCTGTAAGCACCTCCACTGTTTACTTTCAAACACACTTTCACTTGACAAAGGTATGTTGGGAAGCTGTCTCTCTTGAGCCAGTGTATTGAATCCAAAAATAACAGTGCAAATAGAGCAGATGTATTAAAATAACTGTATCTCCTCAATCCCTTTCACTCCCCCCTCTGTCTCACTCTTTATCATCGATTATTGGTATGACAAGACATACAAGCATTGCCAAAGTTAATCCAGCAAATATGTACATTTAGAAAACATCAATCAGAACAGAGATATATTGAAGTGTCTCTTCTTTTGCATCTGTCTCTCTCGCTCTCTCTCAATCTCTCTCTCTCTCGCTTTTGCCTTGTGTCTCCCCTCGTCTCTCTGTGTCCTAGTTTGTTCTCTGCCCCAGGCCGCCTCTGTCCTCACCTTGCTCTCAAAGGGACAGCTTGTCATGTTTTCTGCTTGAACTGCAGATAAAAACCCAACAAAGAGAGCAATCGAGGGGAGACACTTTTTTTTTCCCTTATAAAATGTATAACAATATAAGTTTGACGGTACTAGTATTGAAAGTGTCAGGCTGCAACATAGTGTGCAGAGATTTATGGTAACTCTTTCACTCTCTCTCTCTGCCTCTTTCAGTGCGACTCCACGACAGCATCTCTGAAGAGGGATTTCATTACCTCCTCTTCGACCTGTGAGTATCAACCAACTGCTGTCCCAGACTCCTATACCTACCTCCCATACCTACCCCTCCTCCCTGCCCCGCGCTCCCTCACTTGTTGCTGTGTTACTAGTGTCTGTGTCTCCGCAGTGTGACTGGGGGCGAACTGTTCGAGGATATCGTTGCCAGGGAGTACTACAGCGAGGCGGATGCAAGGTGAGTTCTGGGATTCATTGTTGCCATGGTTACTTCTGCCTGTATTCTGCGGGTCAGTACTGAGGGAGATATGTGTGGTTTGAGACTTGTATACACACATACACTGAGACACAGAATCACTCCCTGCAACACCCACGCTGAGACACTCCCTCTCTGAGTGTCTGTCACTGCTGTCTTGCTCTTTTTAGTTTAACTGTGGTTCTGAAGAATCTGTGGTGAAAGATCAGGCCTGTTGGGACTGGAGGTTTCTGCTGGGATTGAGCTGTAATTTGAATCCTGACACACTGGCACTGCGCTGGAGCGAAGGAACAATTCTTTCTAAACTCAGGGGCTCCATGCATTCACTCGAGAGTGAGACTGACAAAGACACAGCTGTGCTTCTGATTTCCTCTCACGCCAGTAAAGCAGCTCTGACGTGAATTGAACTGGGACAGGGAGAGACGAGGAGAGGGTTATAGGAGAGGGAGAGTCATGATTACTGGGCAGGGCTCTGGGCTGTGCCGGATGGGAAGGAATGCAGGATGGAGGTTTTGCCATTTTTGGACAAAAAAGAGAGACAAACATGCTGCTCCTGATTTAGATTTAAAGGAAAACCACTGTGAAGTATACTAAGGGCTTTCTCTCCTCTTCCCCATACCCCTCCCTCTCTTCTCTAAATCTCATCATGGGCTCACTGTTGTAGGTCCAGCAGGCAGTGTTAGGGGTTCAGTGATCAGAGAAATCTACAAGCAGTCTGAAAAGCCAGGCTGTGACAGTGAGGTGCCCATGGTGATCCACAGTGCTTTCTTTTTCATGCTACTGATACAGTAGCTGCAGTACTGTATCTGCAGTTGAGTTGCTGGCATGCTGTTTATAGCTGAAGATGATCAATTGTATTGATATATAGAATGTGGTATACTATAGGGTGAGGTACAATACAAGCACATGTCCACTCCAGTTGTACTGTACTATTTGTCTAATATACTGTATATAAGATTAATTAAAAGGTAAAGCTAATGCTAATGTGGCAGCATTTCCACCTGATGCAAACTAACTCAGGCATTTCAGATGGCTGAATCGCATCAATAGGGTCTACTATTTATTATATTAAATAGGTGTAGATTATAGTTATAGAGCATGACATTGCAATACATTTCAACACATTACCCCTTTTTAAACCCTAATCCATGAGAACAGTAAGCTGGTACAAGTGACCTGGTCCTGTGTTTTTTTTTTTTTTGGTCTGGCACTGTGGGGTAGGCACATTCCTTCTAATTGGACACAGATGGGAGTCATTCTGAGGCTCGGCTCTAAATAAGGGCCGACACTCGGCTTGGACTCCGCTGGGCAGAAACCAGCTCCTTTCACAGAAAGAATAACACACCACAACACAGCAAAAAGGATGTGTTAGTGAAGGACCCAGACACATCATCAACTACTTATAAAAAGAGACTTTGTAATGCCTTTCTTTAAATACCTTGTGAGCTCTCGCTCTGTCGCTCTGAGATGCAGGCAGATGAAAGACAAACACACCAAACAGTCTCACCACTGCCTCTTGGTTATCTCAGCTTTAAAAAATCTAACTAAAAAATAAAAAATAACGCATCAGCGGTCAATTTTGAAGTTTCATTAGAAGTCAGGTCCCCTCTGGAAGCTATTATTGCTGAGTGTGCAGGTCTGGCTTTGTCGATGACAAAGCATTTGAAACGTTTAAACCACAACAGGTTCTGTATAGTGCGTTCATATCAGTTTTTCGTCTATTTTTTATTTAGATTTAATGCCTTGTAATATGGTAATAAGTGTTTGTTGGCTACCTCCTAATCAATTTGTGAGTGTGCTTTCTCTTGCACTCTTTGTGTGACAGACGCTGGTGCAGCCAATAGAATTACACTCTCAGCTTGATTAGAGGTAACCACTGGACTTTCTAAAGATACATTCCTGTGATTATAGTCAAGTGATCCTAACTAAATGAAACTAATTGAATTGCTGCTGCTGTGCACGTGGTAACATGCCTCTCTGCTTCACTTTTACCCTGGAATTATGTTTTAATGTTTATGAAAAATCTCAGTGGCTCGGGCTCCCAAATAGATCATTTTTTTCTTAAATGTTTGAACAGCGTGTTGTAGAACAATGCACTTTTATAAGGATGGGGGTTTTATATACCAGTAGAAACAACAACAAAACCAGTCCGCTTGTGTTCCTCTTATACGGGTAGATGCTCCCAGTAATGCAGTCTCCTGTCCTTTCCACAGCCAGTGTATTAACCAGATCCTGGAGAGTGTCAGTCACATCCACCAGCATGACATCGTGCACAGGGACCTCAAGGTGAGCGCTCATTGCCACGGCAACCTATCGCACTACAGCTACATCACCTGTCTCCATGGCAACACAGTGCGTCACTCCTCCAGGCTGTGCCCAGGATAGCAGCACAGTTGACCCCTGTGCTACTCCGATTCTATCTGTGCGAGACACTCTGGAAACAAAACCGCACACCACCCTGAGACAGAGACAGATAAACTGAATGGACTCCCTACCGCCTTCCCTCCCAGCCCCTCTGCTCTAGCCACCAGACCACACTGCCACCTCCCAGCCCCTCTGCTCTAGCCACTAGACTGCACTGCCACCTCCCAGCCCCTCTGCTCTAGCCACTAGACCGCACTGCCACCTCCCAGCCCCTCTGCTCTAGCCACTAGACCGCACTGCCACCTCCCAGCCCCTCTGCTCTAGCCACTAGACCGCACTGCCACCTCCCAGCCCCTCTGCTCTAGCCACTAGACCGCACTGCCACCTCCCAGCCTCTCTGCTGTAGCCACATGTTGGAAAACATGGATTGAGAATTGATTAGGGGTTTGCTACGCATGTGGACTAGCAGAGCTATACTGGTGTTCTTTTCTGAAAAGAGACTAATATTGCAGATAGCAGACTGTTTGGTTCAAATTGCATGTACTGCCAACCATTGATAGAGACGATGCGTCTACAAACTGCCCAACAATGACTGCAAGCTAACGAGATAACAATGCTGTGGACTAGAAGGGAACAGGCGCTAGACTTCAGAGAGATCAAAAGAGATAATCCCACTGGCATCAAAGGGGGTCGCAAGGAGATAACAAAAGGCAGACGTATGGACCTTTTGTCTCCAGGAGTGTGAAGAATGCACTGAGTTCAGAGGTTGTCACACTAGACTACACACACAGACACACACACATTAACACTCACACAATAAATTAAATTACCTTGACCATTGGTTAATGTCAGAGAAAGGGGAGGTGGACCATCTATACAGAAGGGTATTTAATGTCACGCAAACATTGTAATTTTGAGTGTTGTATGTCCTGTACCTGGGACCAGACTCCCTGCATATTTCAATAAACCTGGCAACTGATTGAAGAAAAGGACTCTGTGCATTTTCTTGAATCTACTTAATCATCATCTATTTTTTGTAACTTACTTCACCACAAAGGCACGTTGCCACCTCCCAGCCCCTCTGCTCTAGCCACTAAGGCACGCTGCGTGCCTTCAGGATGTGATGTGAATGTAAACAGGGATGGCTGTGGCAGTGTGTTGCTATGGAGATGTGACATCACAGCAGCACGGTAGCAGTCTGTTCTGTAGAGACTCATTACATCAGCTGTAATTCATCACTGCGATGACATCGCTGCCCCGGAGCAGAGGAGATACTTGACAAGCCGGTCACGCAGTGCACCTCGCAGCGCATCACTTCCTGTGCTGTTCTTCAGGGGTGCAGAGTGATGCTGCCTTGACCTGTGTGCGACTCCTCTGTCTGTCCTTGCCAGTTCATTTCACTGTCTCAGACTGTTTGTCTGCCTTTCTCCCCTTGTCCTCTTTGCTTTTTCCATCTGTCAGTCTGTCCATAAGTCTCCTGTCCCTCTCTTGTTCTCTTTCCCCCTGTGTCTTTTTCTATCTTTATATCTTATAGTCTCTGTCTCTTTCTGTCTCCCTATATCTTTCTTTGTCTCTGGGTCTTTCTGTCTATTTGTCCCCAAGTCAAGTTCACAATTGTTTTGGCCTGAACTTCCTGACTCTTGTTATATCAGTGCTGTGCTAATAAATGTTCAGTGAGTGCCCCCTGGTGTGTCTGGGTAGAATTGCATTTTGATGAAGGTGCACACAGCAACATAATAAGACTCCCATTGCTGAGCAGTCTGAGCCAGCCCAGGTTTTACACTCATTCTGTGACCTTAATAACAACATGACTCTCATTGCATAACAGTTTGGGTCAGCCCATGTTTGACTTTCTCTGCGCTAACTTATACACAGTCTTGTCGTGTTCACTATGAAACATTCATGCTGTGTGTTGGTTGGTGTCTCTCTTTATTTGTATTGAATGCTGGTATTGACTCTTTGCCCCTTAGCCTGAGAACCTGCTCCTGGCCAGCAAGATGAAGGGGGCGGCGGTGAAGCTCGCTGATTTCGGACTGGCCATCGAGGTGCAGGGAGAGCAACAGGCCTGGTTCGGTAAGAAACACACTCCTCCAGTTAGCAGCGTTCTTCAGTCAGTCATTCATTCATTATCCCCTGGGCTGGAGGGAGCACCATTTCTCTAGGGGGTGAGCAGTACAGTCTCCATGCCCATCGCATTGTTGTCCGCTTCTCATCTTTATCATACATTCAGGTTTTCTTTTTTTCCGGAGTATGTACTGTGATGCATATTCAGATCTGCCCCAAATTCTCAGACTGATTTTTGTAGTTCCTTGCTTACTCATCCTTGACATTTGACAAGACTGTTGTTCTGTTTTCTGCAAGGTTTCGCAGGCACCCCTGGCTACCTCTCC
This sequence comes from Polyodon spathula, assembly GCF_017654505.1. Taxonomy (NCBI): domain Eukaryota; kingdom Metazoa; phylum Chordata; class Actinopteri; order Acipenseriformes; family Polyodontidae; genus Polyodon; species Polyodon spathula. The sequence continues at coordinate 8,295,530 of NC_054543.1, forward strand.
CCCGAGGTCCTTCGGAAGGACCCCTACGGCAAGCCGGTGGATATCTGGGCGTGCGGTGAGTCCTCCAGCTTTACTCGGTTTTCCCACAGTGCCTCTGTACCGTGCTGCCCTGTCTAACCCCCTTTCTTGCTGTCTCTGTCTTTTGATCAGGTGTGGTCCTCTACATTCTGCTGGTGGGCTATCCTCCCTTCTGGGATGAAGATCAGCATAAACTGTACCAGCAGATCAAGGCAGGAGCCTACGATGTGAGTGCCTCTTTCCAAAGCACAGCTCCATCATTAACTTTCTAATATTTCATTTCTTAGTTATTCTGCTCAGATCATTTTTTTCCCATGCTTACTGACTATCGCAGCAAAACTAACTTTAAGGGCATCTGGCGATTTACAATAGAGAGTAATTCTGAATAAAACCCAGATAGGACAGTGGTGAAGAACACGTGTCCAAAGTCGAGGTGCTTCAAAGTAAGAGGTCAGTATGGGGGCTAGACAGAGTAATAGCATAGCTCACATTTAGTTGTGTTACTGTGTTTTTTCTACAAAAGGAAGTACTGTAGTGTATGGTGCTGTTGTATTTCAATAAATAAAAAACAACTGTATACCTGCACAGTCACTGTCTCCAGTATATCAGTGATGGCTTTTTTGTATATGGGGGTTAGAGCAGACTGAAGATTCTCCGAAGGGCAATTCAAACTAGAACAGACAGACAGCATCAGTCTCCTCCTTTTGCAGGCAGAAGGAGAATGTCAGGTTTAAAGCCTCCTCCGGCGGCATTGATCTGGGAGGATGAAGTGTCTCAGCTGGCGAGGGTGGAGACTGGCACACTTGTTCATTTTTAATTGGCTGCTATTGAAGTCTGTGCTGGAGTTATTGATCCTGTGAGGGCAGGGAGACGCATTGCAGAGAGGCGGGGGAGGGCTGGTAAACTTGATTTATTGGCCTGCACAGAGCATGAGAGATTATGGGTGACTGGTTGGGTACTAAGGAATTCCATGATCATAATCCATATATCTTGTAACGTTTTAACCCGGAAACCAAACAGCCCCGTCAGCTGCCCATCGCCAATATCTTAATGTTTTCTCCATAATAATATCCAGAAAACAAGATCATGTGAGACAAAGCCGTGTTAGCCACGTTGGCCTATTACAGATAAGACATTTATTTGTTGTTGTTATTATTATTATTATTATTATTATTATTATTATTATTATTACTACTGACTTTGTACCCCGACTGTAAGTACAGTCTCTTACTGATGTGCTTTTTTCCTCTGAGTTATTCTTTCTCTTTAGACACTGAATTGGTCAGTATGGACAGGCCCAGTTTGCACCTGTATATGAGTGGACGTCTCCCCAGTATTTAACGTTTCTGTTGTTTCTCTCCCAGTTCCCCTCGCCGGAGTGGGACACAGTGACGCCTGAGGCCAAGAACCTCATCAACCAGATGCTGACCATCAACCCAGCCAAGAGGATCACTGCTGACCAGGCCCTGAAGCACCCCTGGGTCTGCGTGAGTACCGCTCAACCTTCCCGGTCTGTCCCTCTGTCTCCATCTGTCCCCCTCCCTCTGTGTGTATGTGTCGGCTCTTCTCTCCACCACAGTTTGATCCCTTGATTTCCTTCCCTTGTTCAGCAACGCTCCACTGTGGCCTCCATGATGCACCGCCAGGAGACTGTAGAATGTCTGCGCAAGTTCAACGCACGGAGGAAACTCAAGGTGGGTCCCGCTTCAGCCCTGCCTTCCTCCTTCGCTCCCCGACTCCCTGACTTGTTTCCAGTCACCAGTAGCCTGCTAACTCCTATTACACACACACACAGAAAATATCAAACAAAGCTTCTACACTGTTGCGTGCCGGATATTAAGAGATTTAATTTAATTAAGAGATTTAATCTGTACCAGCTTACCTGAGAGGGCTGTGCAGCTCAAACTGAGTGAAATGATGTTTCTTTAATAATAACACCCATCCAAACTATTCATTATAATTCACAGAAACTGAATGATACTCAGAAACTGCAGTTAAACATAAGTGTTGGTTATTTTTTGTTTTTTTTAACTTTCGAGTTGTGCCTTGTGTTCTCTGCATGTGATGGCATCTGTACGCAGGATACGAAGTACAGGAGTTTCACGAATGCCTAACTGTTACAGTCAATTAGTTCATGTCTTATATGTGATTCATAGTATTTTTTCAACAAACGTGCGACTTAATATTGGCAGTGATGCCCTCAGTTGAAAGCGATGGGGCTCCACAGTTTGGGTAACTTCTGTCCATCTGTTCCAGGGAGCGATCCTTACCACCATGCTGGTCTCAAGAAACTTTTCAGGTAAGGTTCATTTAGCAAATAATATCAAGAAAGAAGCTTTCCTCAGTGAGAAGTGGATGTGTGTTGGCAATGTTGTGGTCTGGAGGTCTGAACCCAGCTCTGGAGCACTCTCTGACAAACCAGGCTCTTCCCAGCTTTATATCCCAAAGGAGATTTCATTACAATCCGGTTAATCCTTACTTGTTGTGTATTGTGCTTGTGCTTAGAGTTTACTGAACAGCTGGATCATGGTAGAGTAAAGGCACCCTTGTTCACAAATCTTCATGGGGTGTAGAATATGGTTAATGCGTTTTTTCTATTGTGTCTGGCTGCTCAAACTGTGAAATATGATTTCTGTGATACTAAAACAACTCAAACACGATGTAATAGCTTATGAAATCACAAAAACTAAGATTGAACTCTGGGAATTCCTACTAGCACTACAGAAAAAGAGAGTTGTTGTGTTTGTGTTTTTTAGTATGTTGTCATGTATTCTGTGCAGAGATGATGTCTGTACACAAGATAATAAGATGTGCTGGATACTGCCTAACCCTTAACCATGACTGCTTCATTTCCCATACATGATTTATAATACTAAAATGAAAAGCTGACATAGCCCTGCTCCAGGAACTCCTCTGTGCCCTGCAGCACCATCTGCTTTGATACCAAAAGTCATACAAAGTGTTGTAAGTCTTTTAAAGAAAGTGTCCTTGCCTCTCATGTGTATAAAAGACTTCCCCTTATTGTTTTGCAGTTGGTCTTTGTGTTCTTCAGACTTTTAATTTCACACTCTCTTTGGAGGAAGTCCTTTCAAACAGTCACTGCAGTCTGTTCGGGTCACTTCCTGTGTTACAGGTAGAAGGGCCACACCACCTGTTTCCTACATGCAACAATGGTCAAGTTGGGTCCGTAAACTGTAGTAGCCCTTAAGTAAATGTAGCCCTAGCTTTACGTAAATGTAAATAACAAAGTAGTTTAGTACTTCTTAGTATGTCTGTTTTTAACTTCTTTACTCGGACAGACAGCATTCAGAAGCGGTTACTTACCTGGGAAAGTGGAAAATGAATTATTAACAAAATCAACTGAAAACCGAAAGGAAAGGGCCTTGCTTGTGACACAGGAAGGAAATGAACGCCCCAGTGTTGTGGCAGGAAGCAGTGGCTTCACCATCTCGTCAAAGTGAAACCGAAGTCTAAAAAACAAACCGACAGCAAAACAGTAAAATGTTGTTCTGCTGGATGGAGTTAGGGTTTCTCTGTTAAAAATGTAAAAAGGACTGAAAAGTTTTGCTTTGGAGTTTGTGTTCTGACTCTAGCCCTCATTGCTGGAGAGGTATAGTGCTGTGCTGTCCTCTCCAGTAGCCAAGTGTTGTTTTAAAGGTACCGACTACCGCCTTCTGCTGGAGAGATATTGAACTGCAGTGTTTTAATGGGGTACCAGTATTTGATATGGCTCTGAGGGCCTGTCTGTCTCCTGGCTTCTACCAACTGAACGCCTTTTTATCCAATAGTTGGCAGGCAGAGTACCAGCCCTGCCGCCGCCACCACCAGCACTGCGGCACTGGCAGAGCAAGGTACGTCCGAGCACCAGGGGGAGCCCTGAGCTTCCACTGCGCAGCCAGCATGCGGCCTGGGAGCCTGCCCGCCAGTCACACAGACCAGCTCACTCGTACATACCTCTCACATCCATCCATCTCACACTGCATCTCCCATTGCATGCCGGCCACGGCCAGGCCAGGCTTTACTGGCAGCTGTAAGTGACACACCCACGTGCCAACATGAACCAGCCTTCATGTCATCCTTTGTTTTTTGTTAGAATATATGTTAATATGGTAAACACTTCTGTATGGACATGGCAAAATCAGTTCATTATTACCTGAAATAAAAGGCTGGTTTGTAAGGTTTGTTTTCAGATTAACTGAGGGGAGCCACCACATGTAAATTTAAGTGGCTTAACCAACAAAAATGAGTTGGATCTATTAATTACAAATCTTAGGACAAATGGCATGTGAGTGTTCCTACACCTGAGATGGTGCCAAATTCACAGTAAAACCTGGAACGGCTCAACCCACAAACATACATACATACATACGCTTTAAAACACATATTCAGTGCTTTTTGAGGCGAATCAGTTATGTTCTACAGTGGATGAGTGTCCTGTTCTAAAGAATGCAGCACTGTATTTTTAGTGAAGTACTTGTTACAGTCGCCCATGCCCACTCACACTGCTAAGTGAATGAACTCTTATATTTCAGGAATAGCCGCACATCAATTTAAAAACAGTTTACCTGCACACACGATTTATATAACATTTCTGCCAGCAATTATAGTACAGTTAAATTGAACGTTTTGCTACTGGTATTTTCCATTTTTCTAGATTGAGAAATTATTGCAGAATTAAGAATTTCTATTTGCAAATTTCAGATTCATGTAAGTTATCTATCAACTTAGATTATGTAGAACAAAAAGGGAACTGCAATGCTTTGCAACTAAACATCTTAAAGAAAATTATGGCAAAAGGGTGCTTAGCAAAACATAATTTAATAGCATCCCATACTGCATTAGTTTTTGCAATGTTTCACATCAGAAATCGCCTCATTGCAGCAAGCAAACAAGCATGCATTAAATAAGTTGCATGGGTATTAAATGCATGTGGTCTAGATTTTCTTTGCTGCTTACAACTTTTATTTCAGTGCAGGGAACCCATATGTGAGGGTCATTGGCTATTGTATAGTGTCCATTCAAAGCTTTTAAGGGGAGCATGTGACATACTTATAGGCCACTATAGGTTTCTTGCAGCTCTTGGGGGCTCTTATAGTGCTATTATAGTGCTATTGGACCTATGGGATTACTTACAGTTCAATAGTACTGTATTGGGAAACTGTCAGTGCTATAGGAGACCTCCTAGAGCTGAAGGGGCTTCATCATTAAACACTGCTCTTGCCCTTATGTAGGAAATGCGAAACGCAGTGTTTGGGCTGGTGGAGGGACGGGGTTGCGCTCCGATCCTGTCTTTGGATTTGGTGTCCAGTTGTGTGTGCTGGGCCACCAGTGCAGGTGTCTGAAAGGAACAGGGACTGGTCTGAACCAGTTCGGAAGATCTGCATTATTCACCAGTGCGGGAGTGAGACCAGTAAGGGCCATGTGGAATACAGCAAGCTCTACCTGCTGCTGGAACTCCGGAACTGTAAAGCTCTTAGCACTGACTCAACAGTGAGGTCAGCACTGCTGCCATTGCATCTCCAGCATAGTCCGCCCCATCTAGTGACGTGTAGACTAGCCAACATGGCATCCAGTTTCATAACCTGCTCTGTAACCAACCAAACAGCAACTCCTGCCCAGTCCTAACTGCGTGAACCTGTGTCTGACCTCCCTCTCTGACAGAAGCAATGGAATACAGCTGTGTCGGAGTGTGGAAAGGAGGAGTTAGAGGGGCACCCTGGGAAACGTCTTTTTTGTTAGTAGAAATTGCATGAATGCACTGCCTCCACCTCATTCTAACTGCTGCGTGCACCACATGGAGTGAATCGGATATTTATGAAGAAAAGATTAAAAATAAATAAATTGTTGCAAATGAGCCAGCAGATTTCCCACGGGTTTCGTGACATACCTGATTCACAACGACTCCGACATCACTGTTGCGTGTTCAAGAATGTGTCATCCAAGCTCTCTACAATACAGTAATACTAGATAATCAAACCTGGTGGCTTCTCACTTTATTTAGTGTTGTATAGACAAGGGAACTGTTTTTGTTTATCTCAGTTAAACATTTCCTTGTCTATGCATTGGTTTCTCAAAGCTAACATGGTCTTGTTTTCTTCATTTCATTTTACAGCTGCAAAAAGCTTACTAAACAAAAAGTCAGACGGCGTGAAGGTAAGTGTTTTGGAAAGATGGGGCTTTCTCTTGCTCTCCCTCAACTTTTTCTTTCTTTGCTTTACTTTAGTACTTTGCCGAGAGGTTTAATGTTGAGGAAGCTGAGTTTTACTCAAGTCGAGCGGTCTTGACTGGGTGGCTCAGCAGTCTTGCATCCTCTCCTGTAGTGCTGGAGACCTGAGTTTAAGTCTCCTTAGTCCTCTGATTTATTAAATCTCAAGGAGTGCCCTCGTCCATCATAACAGGCTTGTAAACGCTTGCTCTCTTGCAATCCATGACAGCACCAGGTCCTCAAAGAATTTGCTTGTATTAAGATTTTATAATGGAGTGTTCTGAAGTTGCTGATGAGCTAGTGTAATAGAGGTATGATGTGAGCACTCTGTAAGAACCTGCATTGCTGTATTGGGTTGTAACAGCAAGACTACAGACTGGGACTCGAAGCATTAGAAAACATGCCCCATGCTTTGAGAGCATCTTCAGTGCTATCAGTGGTCCAGATCACAGGAGAAGGGGACTATGAAACTGTACTGCAGGGCCACAGGTTCTGCTCATAGCAATATTCAGAGGAGAAGCTGTGCTCAGCACTCCAGTGCAGTTCTGGAACCAAGCCATGTAAATGGAGACAGAACTTTAATACTGTCACAGCACCCAAAGCGACCCGCTACAAACATAACAGCAAAAAAAAAACAACAACATTTAAAATACTGTTAAAATAAGTGGTGATTTTAAATAGGCTTGTAATGCTGAAAAAATATATTCAATACTGGCACAAATGATTAATTATAAATAATTAAATAGATTTAAATTGAAAAATAATTATAAAAACACAGACATGTAAATTCATGAAACAAAAAATTTCCTTCAGCATGTAGTTTGTGACAGTGGTGAAATCAGGTAATATTGTCTTCATGTAAAATGGTGCCTCGGCTTGCTCAAAATTGCAGGGATTCAGAACACCAGGTAGTTGGTAGCATGGGATACGGGATTCAGAACACCGGGTAGTTAGTAGCATGGGATACGGGACTCGGAACACCAGGTAGTTAGTAGCATGGGATATGGGATTCAGAACACCAGGTAGTTAGTAGCATGGGATATGGGATTCAGAACACCAGGTAGTTAGTAGCATGGGATACGGGATTCAGAACACCAGGTAGTTAGTAGCATGGGATACGGGATTCAGAACACCGGGTAGTTAGTAGCATGGGATACGGGATTCAGAACACCAGGTAGTTAGTAGCATGGGATACGGGATTCAGAACACCGGGTAGTTAGTAGCATGGGATACGGGATTCAGAACACCAGGTAGTTAGTAGCATGGGATACGGGACTCGGAACACCAGGTAGTTAGTAGCATGGGATACGGGACTCGGAACACCAGGTAGTTAGTAGCATGGGATACGGGATTCAGAACACCAGGTAGTTAGTAGCATGGGATACGGGATTCAGAACACCGGGTAGTTAGTAGCATGGGATACGGGATTCAGAACACCGGGTAGTTAGTAGCATGGGATATGGGATTCAGAACACCAGGTAGTTAGTAGCATGGGATACGGGATTCAGAACACCAGGTAGTTAGTAGCATGGGATACGGGATTCAGAACACCAGGTAGTTAGTAGCATGGGATACGGGATTCAGAACACCAGGTAGTTAGTAGCATGGGATACGGGATTCAGAACACCGGGTAGTTAGTAGCATGGGATACGGGATTCAGAACTCCAGGTAGTTAGTAGCATGGGATACGGGTGCACAACCAAAATAATAAATGGGTTACAAACTGCTCAGGTCCATGGAGACTTGAGGCAAAAAGTGAACTATTCAGTGTTGGTGATCTCATCTCGGTATCACAAAAATCTCACCCCAACAAGTGGTACTGAGTAAGAGCTACAGAGCTGTAAACAATGCACCAGAACTCTGCCCTGCTTCGGACCATGACAATTCTTTATGAATGTAAGATTAACAAAATATTACTCAAAAGGGCAAATCTTTGCTTGTAAACACTGAGAGGTGCTTATTGTGTTTCTGTGCGTGGGAAACCAAGTGCTGCATTAAAAAAAACAAAACAAAGGTTTAGACTGGTGAAGAGCAGTGCAGTGTTCATAGCACAGACAGAGAGAGAGAGAGAGCTAATCCATCTTCATTAAACTACTCCAGCCCTGACTACAGCACTGAATCTTGAGGCGAACAGTGGGCCCTGTGTGTGAAGACAGTATTGTGGAAGGAGGCATTCATTGTCTAAAACTGAGCACTTTTTGAACTACTGTGTTTCCGGATTCAGGCTTCGGGTCACTCTGTATGGCTAGCACGGAGAGGCTTCAATGAAGCAGTGCTTGCGTGCTGTGAATTACTGCATTTGACAGTTTATGGTAGAGAAACTGCAAGAGGTGCACACAGATTTAGAAAAAAAAAAAAAAAAAAATTGGTATGCAGCCGTCAACAGTGGGTATTTTTAGTTTCTTTTGCTGATTTATTGAATTCCACAGCTGCATCGGTGTGGCTTCACTCTAATATATCCTATAAAAGACATGAGTTCAGAATCTGGTGTTGTCATTTTTTTTTATTTGTATGCACCTTTTATGAGAGCGCGTGTGTGTGTGCATTTAGAGAGAGAGAAAGCATTAACTGAAGTACGTCGGTTTGATTCAATTATTTTTCAGGGAGATCAATCTATTGGTTTTATTTATTTATTTATTTATTTTTTAAACCCCCTCCCACTTCTTTTTGTTCCTCATTCGTCCTCTTCAAAGTTCATGTTGTTTCTGTGACCTTCTCTAACCAGAGGTTGTTTGTTTTTTTCTGTTTTTCTGTTTCTTTCTTTCTTTTTTCTTTATTTCTGTTTTGATCTGTTCAGAAAAGGAAGTCCAGCTCCAGTGTTTATTTAATGGTGAGATCTGTTGGGTGATGTCTCTCTCTCTCTCTCTCTCTCTCTCTCTCTCTCTCTCTCTCTCTCTGTTTGTGGTGGGATGAAGCGGGTTGTGGAGGGTTGTATTGTTGTTGGATCTCCATTAAGGGTCCATCTTCACCCCCCCTCCCATTGACATCCCTCCCCTGCTTGCTTTGCCTTCACCCTCTTTGCTTTGTCAATTTGTCAGCCATCAAACTTTGAGCTGGACCAAGCATGCCTGCCCTGAACTCACACTGCCATTGGACTACCCCGCCTGGTCTGGAGTGCTGTTGCCCCTTGAAGGGGGTGCCACACACCAGGCTCTGTACAATTGATCGAAACACCAGCAAATCTAATAGCGCCATCAGTTAAAAAAACAAACTAATTAATAAAGCAGCAACATTTAACAAGGACCCTTTCTGGCACTTTCTACATAGAGCCCCACAAGCAGTATTGATAACATTAAAGCGAGGGTTCCATCTTCATAATGTATACACTGCCTCTTTTTAGATCTGTTGCTGTATAGATGAATTGCGCAAGTAGTTGCCAATCAATGAATAAATGAGCATTCCCATTGCAGAAGCATGCATTGTTCTACTTATGTTGTAGCTTATTGGAAAAATAAAATCAGCACTTGCACGTATAATTACAAAAGCATATCAATCTCAAAATTATCTTGAGAGACCAAATATAAAAAAATAATTTTTAATGGTGAGAATGTAAATATAGTTAAGATGTAAAGCTTCAAAATGTATTGCGTACAAATTCTAGATTTTAGCTAGAAATTCTTAATCAATAGCTTAATAAGGAATTGTTTTCATCTTGCCCCATGCTTTGCCTGCATGCTTTTTAGTTGCTGGAATCATGGGAGGATCCCAATCATGTGATGCAGTACCAGGAGGAACTGCATCTCCCCAGTTTCCTTTTGCAAGCACAACCAATCGCTGTTTCTCCTAAACTAATCTCTTAGCTGAGTATTTTGGGATGGTTTGCGGCCCAATTCCCAGCAGCCCAGGTGATTTGTATTCCAAAGGTGACGGCAGTTTTGTGGGTGGACAGCAAGCTCAGTCTAGCGGCGCAGGGTGGTGAGGGGAGGTTGGTAGTGCTGTGTGATGTTTCCTATTTTTAATTCTTATTTAAACACAATGTATAATAAGAGCTGTATTTTATTTTTAATGTATACTGCATATGTTTTTATTTTGTTCTTGTCAAGGGTCCTGAGCAAAAACACACAACGATTCTGCTTTTTTGCACAAAGTTAGTGCTGGAGACCCGCAAGTATTAAGTTGTCTCATAAATGACATGTGTATGAGCATCACTCGCCACACAGCTAGGTCTGGATTTCACCCAGGTTGGTCCTCCTGTGTTTTGGGAGCTCTGGAGTCCACCTTTCCACTATTGATAGATTTAAATAATAAGGACATTGAACAGTCATTCTTACAGTAAAGTGGATAGCATCAGCCTACTGACAGTGCAGGAGAAGGAATGATTTGAATTTGCTCAGTGCTTTGAGTACTAGGTTACAGGCTGGAATATTTTGAAGTTGGGCACATGTTTTGGCAGGCTAGTTTAGTGCCATTAGATAAGGCTCTTGACTGAGTCAGGGTGGAGAGCAACAGTCCTTCCAAAAACCACGGTTCAGTTCTCATTCTGTGGTGGGGAGAGAGTTCGGAGTGGAAGAACGGCAGGGAGGGCTGGTTGATTGTTGATGCATTGGCTCTCGGGCTGCTGCTTTTGTGGAGGAGCTTATCTAGCGGCCGCCTCACGCAGGCCCTGACTGTAAGATCAGTTGGATAGTAGGACGTTGCCAGCTTGCTGCTGACAGAGGAGATTCTACCCCTGCTTGCATGTGTGTTGCCCCTCTCTCTCGCCTGTCTGTTTGTTTCTTCCAGCTTCTCATGCTAGCACTACACAAGCCCTCCAATTTCTTTTACCCTCGGGTGCACAAGCAAGTCAGCTATCAGAATTTCACAGTGGTTCAAAAAAAAAAATAGAAACAGTACAAAAAATGTAAAGTACTTATAAAAAATAAATACGTCACTATTATTGATTGTTGTTTTCAAAGTTTTATGATCGTAACTATCAGTAGCCAGAATAGCAAATAATTAAATTTTGCTAGAAATGAAAGACAAAATCCGAATAAACTGTTAATGCTACAAGGCTAAGCAAATAAAAATGAGTCGATAGCACTGGCATCAAGTGAGTAAACTTCTACTCCGATTGCAGCTTTGAGCAGCATAACTTCAAACAGCGCTTCTAATACAGGACTTTAAGAATCATGCCAATAAACACTAACAATAAAATGGTGGAAAAGAAGTTATTGCATGAAAACGCTTTAACAAAGAGGAAGGCTTTCAATGGAAGTGCTTGAGGCTCCTGTTCCACATGGCTTCTCCGGAGCCACCTCTCTTCTCTCCATGTGAGCTGCCCCTATTCGCTCTGGTTCTTGGTCAGTTAACTCCTGTCTTTGTTACTTGTGAAGGGGCGGTTATCTGGGCTTCGCTCACTGTGAGGGGAGAATGCTTCCTCTGCAGTCAGGGGGAGCAGATACTGTGTTCTGTGTGATAAGAATTGTTTAAGGTTCTGTATATATTTATTTATTGTGTCTGTTTATTTATAGGCATGTAAATGCTGTGTATTCTGTTTACAGATTATTGCATACAGACCTACATGCAGACAAATGCACATTGACAAACAGTTTTAACACACTGTGACAGAAGCGCACACACAACGACAAAGGCTTAATCTCAGCACGCACACAGCCTGACGGACTCATTTATATTGATACAAGCACGGACTCTTCATGCACATTCATATGTGCAGGTCTGATGCCTAGTCTGAGAGGGTGAGGGTCCAGGTCAGGTTTTCTCCTCTGTGTAGTGTAGCTGTGAGGAGGGTTCAGGTGTGAGTGGCACTATTTCTTGATCTCTGGACTGCCGTGTGCTCAGGCTGTGATGCACAGAAGAATAATCCGTGAATGTAGTAAGCCTTCCATTTCAAAGGAAACGTATAGTTGTTTTGAATCGAGGAGACACAGTGATTACTTGTTGCTTGCAACGGCTGCTTGGGTGAGAATCTCCCAACATCCTTTGGAGGTGCCTTCCAATCACTGTGTCTCCTGCGAGTCATAAGATTACAACCAGAAAGTCAGAGTTGGTTGCCAAGAATCACACATTTCGCCCGGGTGTGTATTGGGTGGGGGGGGGTTTCAGGGGTTCTGAAACCCAGACCTGGATTCTCGCCTCTGGACCGGGCTGGTGGTTCGGCCCAATCGTTTGCTTTTCTAAATCACTTTGTGTCTTTTTGCCCAGCCACAGACAAACAACACTAAAAACAGTACAGTAAGCAGCAGCAAAGACAGCAGCATTTCATCTTCAGCACCAATGGTATCTCATCTAAACTTGGGTTCTTTCATTGTTTTATACTGTCATTGTTCTGTTTGCATTTTGTTTTAAATCTCCTGCCTGTTCCGTTTCTCCCCTTTCCCCTCCACCTTCATTTGAAACGGTGTCTGTGTGTGTTTGTGTGATTATTCAACGGCATTGTTTTAATAATGTCAACTGTTTTCCAAACGGTGGCCTTGCCTGATTCATTTTTCTAAAAAAAAAAATATATATATATATATATATATTAAAAAAAAAAATAGTCTGTTCCCATTTAACACAAGAGGGGGTGGGGGAATCAGAGTTGTGAAAAATGTTAAACTGTAAATGGTAATGAGTTTTGTAAGAGAAGAGAACAGGTCTGAGCAGACAATGCTACTCGTCATCTTCTGACTTTCATGAGCCATTTCAGTAAGCCTGACTCAGGGTTGCCAGGGGACTGGATGATCATGCAAATGTTTTGAGGATGCAGTCTCCCCTCTCTAAAGAAACTGTGATAACCGCTCGGTAACATACGTGAAGTTCTAAACGTTTCACGTGATTGACACTTGTAGTTTAGGTAAGTTCATATAAGGAGATGCTAAGATTAGAGAAATAAGTAAGGGACTGTCCAGGCTCATCTGTAATGTGTTAACCTTTTGTGTACCAGTAAGAACAGTGCCAGAGTGTAAAAAGCTGTTAACGAATGCCACAATAAGCACTTGACTTGGCCATAACTTTCCAAAGCAGACTAATTGATATTCTGTTTTTGTCTGGTCTTCTTGCACAGTATGCATTATAATTGAATGCCATTAAAAGACAGTAGGAATCCAATTGCCTATAGCAGTTGTTGTTTCTAGTTTGCTAACACATAATTAAAGCCAAGTTTATAAATTCAGTAATCCGCATTTCTTTAACAAAACACAGATTAAGGAGATTAATGACAGACAAAAACCCCAGGAGACTGCATCTTTGCCTGTAAGGTGTGAGTGTGCCCATGTGTTTCTGTGGGTGTGTTCTGGGTGCCGCATTGTGATGTGTTTGGGGTGCTTTGGAGGGAAGGGGTGTGTCAGGATATGGTGAAGGGTAAGGGGGGGAGCAAGATAGAGACCCCTACCTGTTCACTGGAAGTCCTCAATTTTACTCTTGCTCTAAAACATTTTGCCATAGAAAACCATTGTATAAGTGCTTGGCATATTTATTTGTTTGTTATTTAAACACTTTTTTTTTTTTTGTTATCCTCTCGGATGTATCTGTTGTGCAATAAAGTGTGCACACTATTCCATTCCTGAATGTGATGAACGCCCTTCCCCTCCCAGATTTCTGAGCACCCCTCTAGTCTTGTCTGCCTGACTGTGTGGGGCATTTGGTGTTGTGAAGCACCAAGCTCTCTGTGTTAAACTTTCTCCTGCCCCCCTAGGAACCACAGACCACTGTTGTGCACAACCCTCCTGACGGCATCAAGGTGAGCATCTCACTCTGTGTCATTCCTCAGGCTCCTGCAGAAGTTAATATGCACTCCTGTATATTTAACTCTTGGTACAGGACAAGAGAGTCATCTGACTGTTCTGTTGTCCAATGTGTGAGTTTGCCACCAAAGAGATTTTACCATCTGTACATATTAACTAATGAACCCCATTGTATTTTGCTGTTATCCCTTTGAGATGCTTGCACCTTTGCCTGTAACACATTTTATATTTGAGCTGGACAAGTAGGGGTTTAACCCCTTACTAATATGCTATACTTGAAAGATGCGGACTTGTCTGTGGAGGTCAGGATCATTTGAGGTGTTCGAGCAGAACTTTATGGGGAAGCTTGCAGAATTCCCTTTATGGATGCAGCCAGTGCTAAATCACTTACATAATTACACCAAACAATGGGACCTGACATTTGTGTGAGTGACAGCATGGCTGATGAGACCCTGCTTTGTTCCCAGGGATCCACGGAGAGCTGCAACACAACAGAAGAGGAAGACATGAAAGGTAGGAGCACTGCAGGGACCTGGTAACCTGTCTCAGTCCTCGGGGAGGGGGCCATACTCTCACACAACTGGACACTAGAAATGATATTAAGAGTACTGTCCAGGGATGAAGACAAATAAATCAAATAATGACTCGTTTAAGCCCATCTGAATGACCCTTGATATACCTCAAAGGGCAATGTCCTTCAAGCATTTACATTTCATATTTTTCCTCATAATATTCTTTAGCCACTTGAACAAGGTAGTCCCCTTACCAGAATAAGGAATCACTTTAAATAAGTGCACTCCGACCATCCACACACTCCCCATGCGTGTGCAATCATAGCCTGCCTTGGGATGAACCCTGATTTATCTCAACAGCTTGAATAGCTGCTTATTAGTAACATGCATGAGAATTCGCTGTCACAGTAAAGGCATGCAACGCGGTATTTCCCACCACAGCAGGGCAAGAACAGGCCTTGCCGAATTGCTCTGTAGTGACTGTGTTTCACTTTAGCATGGCCTTCATATTATGTTTGGAATGTAATGCACAATTGCTAGACAAGAAGCGTGCACTAGCAGTGTACATTGCGTCAGGCTCGACAGGCACGCTCAAGCAATGCGGTAACCTGGAAGAGTCTGAAGAGTGCTGGAGCAGGTTGTCTGGAAGCTCTGGAGGAGTAGGGGGGTGCCATTGTCTTCTGTTCAGGGCATGAAGTGTTGAGAGCAGGTGGAGGATTGTACCACTGTGTTGTGTAGTAAAGGGGAAGGTGTGTGTGCGTAATGGAACAGTGTACCATTATGTGTACATTAAGGCTGTATGGTTGAATACTGCACAGCCAGGTGTGAGGGTTCGGAAGCTGAAAGCTGTTATAAAATGTTTACTGAGTGCTACTCAATATTTTTTGACTGGCGGTTTTAAGTAGATTGGACATAACCAACGTGTTGTGAAGTGGTTGTGTGGGTGGTGTAAAAGACTGTCCCACTGTGTTGCAAAGCAGGTGTCTGTTTATTACTGGTATTAATCAATTAGAGAGAGAGAGCCTGTAAGTTTTTGCCACGCGTTGAACGTTTAGAATTGTGCTTACTTCTATACGTTTTCCATTCACACACTGCTGTTGAACATATGTGTCTTATACACATATACATTATCTAAAAACAGCTACTTCATTTAATTAAAATAAATACATTTGCTGAATAATACATGGCAAGAAGTGAATTATAACGCTGTAGAATTCAGTGGACTCTGAATCCCCATCAGACACCACAGGTAGATTCACAGCGTTAAACACTTTCTGTCCTTTGTTATTTTTGAGTAATATATACTGTTTGCCTTTTTTAACCCTTTGATTCTCTGCATCTCAAAATCACTTGCGTTAGTTTCATAGCAGAGAGTGTTGGTTCCATACAGAAGCAGAGATACTGAGAGCAATGAGAGTTTGGAGAGCTCATTAGAAGGGTCATTCCGTGTTAACCAGAGCTTCCCACCTCAAGAGTTTGATTTTGCTAAAAGTTTCAGGAATGTCAGTAGCCCTATGAATGCTTCTGTGCAGATAGCCAGGTAGATCTTCTGTAGAATTCATGCACAATAAGCACCACGGCTTTTGTATTTCTGTGTTGCTGGGGGCCCTAAAATTTTTTAAAAATTGCCAATTGTCAAATTTCTGAGTGATTTTTAAGTGCATGTTCCTTCTAAAGACGAGATATCACTTGCAAATTGCTTAGGTGTGCTCTTAATGCAACTGACTTTCTGTGTGCAGCTCTGTTACTGCCCTCCTACTTTACTGTCTGATTTAATGACCCTATAAAAAGGCTTCAGGATGAAAGTGTTGAAAATGGCCCCATCTTTTGAATGGCTGTAACCCCTTGTGGGACTCAAGTTAACAAGCGGACCTTTGGTGGGTTTATAGATGAGGATTTGAAGGACTTGTGGTAAAATAATTGACTTGGTAATCTGCCTCCTTCAGTTTAATAAATGTATGAACATGGTTGATTTTGACACGGAATGACCCATAAGGAGGCATTTTGGCAAAATGATTCGGTATATATTATAGCTCTGTATCCCATACTGCTTTTTTTTTTTTATTTAAATGGATTTTATTATTATTTTTTGGAATCCGATTGGTTACAAATATTTTTTAATTTTAGAAATTAAACAGAACCAGCCATAATTGATAAAGTAAGGCTTTAAGTGTGGGGGTAGAGTTCTATACCGCTGACTTGTATTTCAACCCCATTATGTTTCTTTTTGGTTTGGTCGAACGCGGCAGTGTCTGTCTGTGGCACTAGCAACGACAGTGCGGTGGTGAGCCAGAGCAGTGCCGTGACTGAGGACCTGACAGTGCAGGTGGGATCCCCTCAGTCTCCACCAGCCAGTAAGTGTGCAGCCAACCCCCCCCCCCTCTCGCCCCCCGGCACACCTCCTACGTGCCTCTGCTCTCGCCCAACTCCTGCGCCTCACTCCCACTTGCTGTCGGTAAGACTGATGCTCCTCACCCCATCCACTTCTCTCTGCCTCCCATCTCCTGCTCTGCCAGGATCTATAGCTGTCTATATACCTCCTGCTATAGTCTTCAGATTCATCAGCATCTATCAATCCAATGCTGACGATTAGCATGTTCCTATTAAAGCCAATCTTTTGTATCCATGTCGAGTTTCCTGATTCTCATCTAAACAGCTCTGTCTACACCAGTGCTCTTGAATCCATATGCACTAATCTCTACCCTGATTCCAATAACTGTATACCACCACCTCTTCTACGAATCCATGACCTTCTGCAATCCATTCAGTATTGACAGGTCCTTAGCTATATACCCATACTCCCCATTCTCTAGCCCCCAAATGCCTTTTCAAATCCATACTTTTTATTTTCTTTAGATTCGTAGCCGTTTTTTAGCCCACTTTACTCAGACATAGCCAGAGTATCACACTTTAGATTCAAACCTTAGATTTTCAGCCTCATTTGATATACCCTCATCTCCAGATTGTATACTTTCTGTTCAGCAACACCTCAGATTTCTGTTAATAGTTCATCATCACCCCACCCCCACAAAAAAAGATTCCTGGGTCCGCTCCTGTGCTATTCCATAGATCCGAACCTGCTCATAATCCAGACTCCGTCGCTCACATCCAGTCCCAGACCCTAAGATCACTCTAGGGTATCCCCTAGATATTTTAAAGCAAGGTTTCCTTTTAGTTTTATTTTTTAAATCTTGAATGTATTTATAAATCAGATTATGGGTTGTTTTCAGTGGTCTCTTGTCCCGTTGGCATGTTTTAAGAGTGTGCTTGTAACGGGCAGTAAAGATGTGGTGTAATGCAGCAAGGGATAGTAACACTAAAGGAAGAAGGCTACAGCTTGGGAGAGGAAACTTGTCTACTGTAGTTTTATAAAATGACGAAGGTTAAAACTTACGATAACTCACTGAATCATTTTGGTGCCACTGTGTAGAGTTTGTACAAGACTGTAAATTGAGAGCTGCATGTGAATACAACGTGCGAGACCCTATGAATGGGCCATGGACACAACTCGGTTGGCACAAGTGGGATATTTTGACAATTTGTCTTCTGTTGAAAACTATTCTGTTTAATGTTTGCAGCATCAGTAACAGAACCTTACTCAGCCTTCACACCTCTGTTAAAATCTCACCCACTTCCAGCCCCCCTGGGTTCACCAGACTCCAGCCAGCCCACTGTTCACCAGTGGACTCTGCACAGTTAGGAAAGACAGCATTCCTGTGTTGCCCCAGTGGAAATTTTATATTTAAATATTTTATTTAGCTTGAGCTTGTGTACATTTTAAGAGATCTTTTAAAACAGTATTATATCACAGTGACACCTGCAAATTAGCCTGGTGCCCACCATATGCCCTGTATAAAAGTCATTGATAAAGTAGGGGGGAGGGGGGAAGAGGCTGGAGCACGATCTATCATTTTTTGCACTGTGGAACCACAGGTGCCCTTCGGCCACAGGGGGTGCTGATGTGCAGTGAGCCCTACTGACCAAAGCCCTCTCTATCTGGGCAGCACTCGGCCAATTGTTTGCCACCCCTTAGAACTCCTGGTCACGTTGGCTGTGACATAGCCTGGACTCAAACCTGTGATCCCCAGACTATAGGGCACATCCTGCACTCCACGTGGAGTGCTTTTACTGGATGCGCCACTCGGGAGCCCCTTGTGCCACTAAGTTTTGATTCAGAAGAGTTGGATTCTTCTTCCAGTGAGCGGTAGAGTGGCTCGTGGGCGCTGGCAGCTCTCCCGGAGACACAGCTGGCAGAAGCTTCTCTACTGTGGGTTTACACACGTGTGCTTTCCTGTTCCCTTCTACGCGGTGTTGTGTGTGTATTTGTTCTACCCTTAATTAGAAACCTCTCTGCTTTTCACAAACTCATGTCTGATGCTGCTGTGTAGTTTCCTGCTGCCTGTTTTTAGGTGACAATCAGGACAGAGCCATGGTCAATGGCAGATGTTGTTCACAATGGCACAATTCTGTTTGTCCAAATAGTTGTGAGGTCCCAAGTACCAGATAGCTAGCCATGCTCCCATTAGCTCACTGTCAGCACTTCACAGCTTTCTGTACATTTGCACGTTACATTTATATAGCTTCGTCCACACAGGGAGGCATGAGAACAACGAAACCACTTCCGCATCCAAGTGGAGATGGTTCTAATAAAGTGGCACTTGGCATTTTGTTCATTTTTTAAAAACACATATTTTTAAAAATGATTTCTAGTACTTGACAGATGGTTTATTGATATTTTCTTGGTTTTATTTATTTTTGTTTTAATGTGTTTTCGTCTTTCCTTTCTTGCTGTTGTGTTGAGCATATCGTGAGATGTGTGTCTTTTTGTCTCTGTTGATGTTGTGCTGTGTCTTTCAGCTGGCTTGCTGCATGAAGTAAAACGCATTGCTTGGAACAGTTCAGGACAGGTCTCTGATTTAGAGCATGCTTATTCCATAGGCTCCTCCTCCTCCAGGCCCCTAGGTGGCATCACCCTGCAGCAGTGTAAGTGCAGGGCCAGAGCTACAGCAGCTCGGTGCCACAAACTAACCAAGAAAGGGATAAGAGCTGAAACTAATGCATATACTGACACCTGCAGAAACAGACACGAGTGCCTGACAATTTTTGTATGAATAGGGGCAATGTAAAGGGGGATATTACACTGTATGCATAAAAAATGAATAATAATCATGGATTATTGAACATCACTACAATAATGATATAAACCAGGTGTTTTTCTATTTGGGTAACTCCTCTGCTGGCAGAGATCTTGGAGCGCTGTGTGCGTGCTTGCGTGTGAATACATACATGCCAACAGTCCCTATATGGTCAGGACAGGCCCGATTTCCTAGCAAATGTCCAGCGTCCCAATGCATAGGAAGAAAGTCCTGATATTTACACATATAGAAAAATGCATTTATTCTGCACAGTAGAGTTATTGAGAACCACACCCTGTGCTCTTCGTGCGGCTGAGACATCTGTTGATCACTAACTTGCCGGTATACAAAGGTAAGAACGCTTCATTGTGTCTGTGCTTCCTGCCATGCTGGTCGTGTGTTGTTGAGTTGAGGGGATCCGTCTATTATATGATAGTGTTTTTTTTACATATGACCCCCCTCCTATGTGTATGATGCGTATACCCACCCCCGAGGGGACGAGCATCCTGCTTAACAGTTTCCAAATGTTGGCAAGTATGCGTGTGTGTCTGTCTGTGCATGCGTGCACGTGTGTTTTTTTGCTGCATTGGAAAGGATGAGTGTCAAGCGGGGTTGCAAATCTGGGTATTTTTTCTTTTTACCTTGAGGGGGTTGTGCTTGTTTTTGTTAGGAATATTTGATTGATGTAATATATATATATATATACTTTTTTTTTTTTAATGGCTGATGATCACATACAGAAAATAAAGTGCAGTCTTGTTACCCATGCATTGGTTTCTAATAGGTGGTTTAGTATAGGGTACATTAAAGCAGGAGGCTGATGTTCAACAGCTTTAGAAACGCGTGTTGTTTTAAAATTGAAAGTTCTGAAGCAACTAAAAAAATCTAAATGTGGTAATATAGAAATAGGCTTGAGTGAATAAAATATTCTCTTCGTAAACAACACTCCCAATTTCATGATTTGTGTTCTGTCCCCTTGCTAAGTGCCTTGTTTGTCTCTTTCGCTTCACTTGATTACAATCTCTGTACTGCGACTCTGTTTTGAGGATGCTGCTCTAGTAGCATCTTTTCATTTCGTCTGAGGAGGAGATGTACAGATTGTCCTCAGTGATGGCAAGTATGACAGATGCATGTTTGTTACTGAGTGGGTGTAGGCCAGTGTTTACAGAAATGTTGATAGGTAGGTACTGATGGATTGGGGTGGGTTTAAATCCGTGTCGGGTGATTTCTTTGAATATATATCAAGGACAGCCAGAGGAACACTGCAGCTGAGTGCAGCTGTAACTCAACTCTCCTTCTCTCTGAATCTCAGCTCGCAAGCAGGAGATAATCAAGATCACAGAGCAGCTGATTGAAGCGATCAACAATGGAGATTTTGAGGCCTACACGTGAGTGCACACTGCTCTAGCTTGAGGATCTTTACCATTTAGGATGGGCCTAGCTTTTATTCACATTCATAAAGATACATTTATCTTCAAAATACATGTCTCTGAAAACTGTGACAAACTTTATCCGTTTGAACCAAGGCCCTTTTAAAAACTATCAGGAATTTCATTGTTCGATCAGTTCGTAAAAATGTGATAATCTGTGCAAATAAATAATTTCCCAGTTTTCAGAGTAAATATGAAGAGCAGTATTGTTGCTTCAGTTCTGTAAATGTTAATGCTAACAGTTGTAGAGCAGGTGAAGCTGAATTTATCAGTACAATATATTAAACAGACAGCCTCACATGGCACCAACTCATTTATTATGTATATTAATATGTCTACTGAATTAAGTCATGGATTTCTGTATAAATCTGTTTTTAGGCCACATTTAGGTTGAATGTCTATTCTAAATAGCCTATAGCTTTTATACAACTGTGGCATGTTTTGGTGTAAAGTATAGCAGAATGTTTTAATGCAGATGATGTGTATTTCAACAGTCACTGGTTTCCTTAGTGTAATACTTAACCAAAATTTGGAGTTGTGAATGGCCTAAATTATATAGTACACACTTTTTAAAGAAAATACAGCGATAACCTCACGAGGTATAGTCCAGTTAACTGCCCTTACCAGAGGATTTGCACAGATGAACAGATGGGTTGTATTCTGTTCAGAATGTCATTTTGCCTCCCCCTCTTTTGCAGGAGAATCTGTGACCCCGGGCTAACCTCGTTCGAACCCGAGGCACTTGGAAACCTGGTGGAGGGGATGGATTTCCACAAGTTCTACTTTGAACACTGTGAGCTCCTTTGTGTTCACATTAGTAATGTTTTTGTACATGGTGTGCACACACAGTTGCTTTGCTGTGCCCCAGTGATACACATTGCCCTCCTGTATGCACTTGCAATGACTGGAGGTGAAACCATTGCCAGTACTGATGCAATAGTTTTTTCCAGTTTGTATATGTTGGTATGAGGATAGGGGCCTCAACACCCTATCAAATGTTGGATAATTATTTTTTCATTGCTTTTGAACAGTAACAACTTTTTCACTTGTTTGTTTTGGTTGGGTGGGTTTCACATTTGTTTAGATTTTGTATTGTTTTAATTGTGATTATTTTGCAAGTCACATGTTCACAATGCTGGCAATGTCAGGGAAGCACAGTGCTCACAGCCTGATTACCAGGTGTGCTCGATTTTAATTTGAATTAACGACACGGCACTCATGAGAGGAGACTGACTTCAGTCTTCCAAAAGGATATGAAGGTTCAGTGTTCAAGGAGAGATGCACTCCAGTAGAGGCTAGGCAGGGTGACTGACAGTGGAATGATTTCACCCCCAGTGTTGAGTAAGAACAGCAAGCCGGTCCACACCACCATCCTGAACCCTCACGTTCACCTGATCGGAGAGGACGCGGCCTGCATTGCGTATATCCGGCTGACGCAGTACATCGACACCCAGGGCCGGCCACGGAGTAGTCAGTCTGAGGAGACACGTGTGTGGCACCGTCGCGACGCCAAGTGGCTCAACGTGCACTTCCACTGCTCTGGGGCCCCAGCTTCTCCACTACAGTGAACACTGTGAGCACGGGTAAGAGGCCTGGCCAAGACGTGCACACACCATCACACGCATCCTCATTTATTATTCTGTTTTTTCTATGTTGGGACATCAGTACAGAAAGGCATATACAAAGGATTGGGCGGGTCGAAGGTTGGCTTGGTCTGAAGGGTAACTCACTATCTGTTTGCTGCAGCTCGCTTGGATTCCAAAGCTGAATGGAGCGTTTCTTCTCCGTGGTTGGATTGGCGCCGGGGAGCCTGGATGGAGGAGACCTCTCGAAGTTTAAAAAAAAAATAATTACAAAAAACAACAAACAAGTCCAACCCTAGCTAGACGTTCCGAGCGCGCCCGCCGCCGCGGCCCTGCTCTCGGGATGGTGCATGCTTCTGACGCCCACACGGCGGCTGCTGTTTTCTTGTCGTTTTCCATGGATCCATCTTTTTTGCTCGTTTATGCTGTCCAGAAGGTGTTTTAAACAAACTAAACAATGTTATATATATAATGCTTTATAATATATATATATATGATCTATTATATATATATATATATATATATATTTTTTTTTATATATATTCTTTAAAAAGCGTCACTAAGTAACTTTGTGCTTTCCATTGAAACGCGTGGTGTGGGAAAAGAAATGATCGCGCACAACCCTAAAAAAGTGGGTGCTGCCTTGTTTTTTTATTTTGACGTGAAATGAGTCAACAGAGCAAGAAGGGACAGGGATTCTAGAATATATATATATATATATATATATATATATATATATATATATATATATATATATATATATATATATATATAAATATAAAAACATAAATACATTTTAAAGCACCAAAGTGTAGACTTCCGGCATAAATGAAAGTTTTAGCGTTGGTTTTGTTTTTTGGGAGTGGGAGTGGGAGTGGGGGTGGGTGGAAGGGCATGGATTTTAATATTCTGTTGTTTTTCTTGTGGAACTCTTGATTTTTACTCTCAGTGAAACGAAGTTAATGAGAACCTGTATTTGAAAAGTGTTTTGTTTTTTTTAAAGTGAATGAAGTAAATAGAGGGTTGTTTTGTTTTTGTTCTTTTACAGTGAAAATGAATTTCACTTCTGAGTTTCGGGGCAGGGGTGTGCTTCCTCAACCCCAAAAACCAGGCCCCTTTGGCTGCTTGCTCTGGTAGAATTTGAAATAAATAAATAAGTTCAAATAATCCACAAACAAGACGTCTCCAGCTGGCTATGCAGGAGAGACTGGCTCTCTGTTTTCATCTGCACCTCTGGCTTCGCAAACACTAGAATCACTTTTTTATCTGAAGTTGTGGAACTTGCACAGTAAATGTCAGTATTCTATATTCAAAGCAGTACAGCACACCAGTTTCAAAGGATAGGCCTCCAAGAGAGAGGCAGTACTCTGATAATTATTTGACCTTCAACACAGCTAAGTGTATTTTCATTGCTTTGTCTCCAACATTTATGCCATGCCCCACGTGTCCGAAACAACAAATTTGTTTTATAACAGCTCCAACCACTAGGTCTGTCACACTGTCTCCCTCCCAGCCCTTCCATTGAACCCAAAGACCTCACACCCACCATCACTCACAGCCCCTCATCTTTTAACAACAGCCACATAGAATCCTAAACTCTGTGCTTGGGCTATAAACATAAGAACGTACTGTTTCCCTCCCAGTCCCTCGGCTTCAACTACTGGGCTACAGTGCCTTGAAAATGCTGAGACTGGTCTGATGTACCTTTTTTGAATATTAAAACCGGGCTTCCACAACCTCAGTTCAATATGTTCTGCACTGTTTTCTCACAGGCCTGCACTGCACATTAGGGAAAAGCAGGACTCCGTCTGTAATGCATAGCCATTCCCAGTCCACAAGAACCATGATCATGTTTCAAACCATACATTGATCTTTTTATTTTCTAGCAGCTGAAGTGACGTGAGGTTAGTCTTGCCTATCACCAGCTGTTTACATTGTGTTAGCTTCTTTCATTTAATAATAGGACTGTCACGGGTCACCTGGCTGGTTAAGTGAATAACGTTGTTTTAGTAGAAGGATTAAGCAAAGCGAACCAGGCAAATTTCAAGTAGAATAAATCAAAATGAAACGGCGACTCTGCCCCCCTGATTCTGTCAGGAGAGCTCCAGTGCCGCGGGGCAGGGGAGAGCAATGGAGGCTCCAGTGAAGGGCTGGCCATGGCGACTGCTAGCCTGGGCAACTGAAGTTGCAGTGCTTGTTCTGATTATTATTCATATTCATGTTAGTAGTAGGCCTAGTAAAATGATTTATTGTTTTATTGTAAATAAAACTGTAGTCCTGTGGTAGGTGTTGGCGCTCCATTTTGAGCTCACACCCAGACTCTTGAGTTTCAGGAAAGGGAGAGTGGGGGCAAAGACTTCATCCGAGTTCTCCTGTTTCTGATGCAAATGCACCTCATAAGGCTGTGAAGACCTCTTTAGCAGAACATACATATGCCAAAATCCCAATTCATTTTGGGACACAGTCTTAGAATGAACCATTATTCTTACTATAATTACTGTTACAATATAATATTCAGGGTGGCTGACACTGCGATTCCATAATCTTGTCTTCAAAGTTTGCTCTGGAGTCAGGTCTTGGAAGAAATTAGTCTGACACTATAGAAATATCTCTATGTGAAGAGGTTTGATTTGTATGAATTGTAAACGTTGGGCTAAACCCTATTCACAAAGGTGGGAGCGTGCCCAACATACCATGCCACATCAATGGGCGGACGCTTCCGATTTCACAGCAGTAACAACGGCATCAAAACTAAAAATAATGTAAAGGGGACATGTCCAGTTTTTGTGCCCAGAATTACTATATTTCATCTGTACTAAACCCTGGTGCCATGTAGCACACTGTGATGCTACTGTATGCAACATGCACCGTTGGGCTATGGAACATATCAACACCATGTCACTGTGTCGCATACATACACCATGATGCTACTGTATGTGTTAAATACTGTATAATATGGGATGTTTTGTTTGGGGTTGCGTTGTGGGGACAGGCTGCCATGCCTTGCCAAGCTGGCTGAGTGTGTGTGTAGCCAGGGCTGTTCGGTAGACAATTGCAATCCACAACACAGTTTACTAAGGGGGGGTGGAGTGTAGGGGAAGAGACACTAAATGAAGCGATGCACAGTCTACGCACGATGGCACCAAATAAAAAAAAAAATAAAAAATTTAAATAGCTGGAAGGGAAAGCCTTGTCATCTTATCAGAAGAACAACAAACAAACAAAAAAAAACCAAAACTCCACTCAGTGTACAAACTATATATGCAGTTTTACAAAAGAAGTTATGCATGTCAACTTTCTGGTAAATATTTTTCACCATCTGTGTTTTACCTGATGAAAAGCTCAAATCTATATGAAATGTTAGTTGCATCTTTGAGGTAAATGAAAACTGCTCCGTCTCATAAATAAGTGATGTACCACCTTTAAAAAATGTAAAGGAAACCTCAGCTTGGTCTGTTCCCATCCTTATTAGTAGGTGTACTGCATTGTAACTGCATAATATGGGGCTAAATATAAATATATTCGAGTTTTAAACGAAGCATTGGATGCTGGATTTTGCATGAACATATAATTAATAAACCATGAACTTCACACTATCCAGTGTTTGTTTGAATGTTAGTAGGTCTTCATCATAGCTTTGTTATTATTGAAACTTGATCTGAAAGTATTTAATAAAAACCACATTTCAAACAGTGGCCCTTGTACTGTGCAGTTTATCAGCTGGTTCTGATCAAATCCCTGGTTTATGAAGAGCTGGGCTGGCGGTACTGAATCCTGGTCCGTGCCTCTTCTCTCTCACTTGTTATAAACTACAAAGTCCCTTTCAGCCAGGTGCCCAAAAATTGCAGCAAAATTAGCGAAAAATGTCAATGTTGTAAAACAACAAAGACCATTGTCAAATTGTTATCATTTTATTTAATAGTACTGTTACTGTATCCTACAAATATCCAGTTTATAATACCACTCGCACAAAATGGTTCATTTGTATTCAAGATTTTAACCAAGAATTTGCCTGCAGCAGAGGATACTGAAGGATTGTTCCTGGTTTATTCACCACAGGACAGAGTGTTTATGTAACGACATCCACCAAAGACCAATAAAAACTGACCACCACCAAAGATGATTCACTGTTATATATACACACCACAAGTACAGATTTTAAAATCAACAGCAGTAAAATGTTCCTTTTTTTTTTTTTTTTTTTTACTAAATCCATTAATTCAAGGATTATTTTACCTGCCTGATCTATGGTTTCATTTTTAACAGACTGCGTTTAGATGCAGATTGATTTCAAACCCTGTTTATGGCTTCTTCGCAACTAGCTTTTTAGATAGAAACTGAAGCTTAGTCTGTCAATATGCAGCCTAGGTACAAGAGGAGATCTGCAAGAATTCACTTGTAAAGATGTCGACATATCGCGGTTTTCTTTTGAAACTCCAATCACGTGAAAATAATTTGTTATTTTCCTCCTTTTGGTTTTTGAACGTTCTGGAATCCAGTAGCCATCACACCTTTAAATCAGTGAAATGTGCTGGGTATGGGATTTGTAATTTTTAATGTGTGATTAACAGTGGACACCAATAAACTATACTTGCAGAGTACATAATGATTGAGGCGAGAGTTTAAATCTTGTTTTTTTTATCTAGTAGTCAACAATTGATTTTTACTGTTTTTCTCCCAATTTGAAATAGCCAATTATTTCAGGCTCAGCTCAGCAGTGAAGACAAACACACGCTCAGCCAATTGAGCGCTGGCTCCTGGGAGCTCCTGTCTACAGTCAGCCGTGGAATAATCTGAATTTGAACTGTCAACGTCCAGGCGATGGGGCGCAGCCTGCACTCCACGCGACGCGCCTTTACTGGATGCACCACTCAGGAGCCCGATCTTTTTTTTTTTTTTGTTTTTTTTTTTAATGTTTTATAGTCAGCAAAAAAAATAAAAATAATTTGTCAACCTTTAGGAGTTTCTAGTTGCACACGTGCACCTAAATTTAAAGTGACATTCACCCAAGCAAATTTTTAGTCACTGCGAACAAATTAGTCACATGTAGAGCCCTGTTGTTTTGTTTCTGATTTAGTTCCTGAGAATATTCGCCAGTTATTGTTGTTGAGCTGTACTCACCACTCACTGTGTTGTTTTCTGTAAACCATTGATAATGTAGCGATCTGTGCATTTATGTAATCCTGCGTCTCCACTATGTTTTGTGTTCCTTCCCCCTCTTTATTCCCTACTGTTGCTGGTTAAATGTCTCTGTCGATGTGTAATTGTAGCCTGCGTGTGTGGTGCTTTCTGTGTGTCCCCCTGTGATTGGTTGTTGCTGTCTGTGCCCATTTGTCCTGGTGTACAGCTGAGGACCAATGGGATGTGTGTAAGCTCCGGTACCCGTTTTAGCTGCACTGCCAAATATGTTGTTCCAGAAAGCAGTGAAGTGGTCAGAGCGGTAGTCTCTGAGTGGGTACTAGAGATAGCGTCCTGAAATAAAGCTTTGGAACGGAACCAGCCTGTCTGCAAAACACTAAAGAATCTTGGCAGTTAAGAATAGGCTTAATGCCAAAGTTTCTTTTAACATTGTTTTTATTACTCTGGCCAGAGACCTGCACTTACAACTGTATCGTCACATTTTCTAAATTTTCTTTTAATTCTCAAATTAATAAAATCAGAACCAGGATAGTAAAAAAGAGACCCCGGGTAGCGTCGGGTAATTTAAAACCCAGGTTTTACCCGGGTTTTTGGGTACCTGTGCCGACCTCTAATAAAAACAGATTTTCCTATGGAAGCCTGCACGCTTATTCTATATACAGTGGTTTGCAGAAGTATTAACCCCTACCAACAATGTCACATTTTGTTGAATTACAAATAATGTGTGCAGTTTTTCAAACAAACTTTTTTTTTAGTTCAAAGCTTAGTGGTTAAACTGAACACTGTTAAATGATTAAATGTCAGCAAAACTTGCAAAGAAAATGTACAAAATGAAATTTACTGGTTGCGTAAGTATTCAGCCCCTTAAATCAGTACTTGGTAGAAGCAGCTTTTGCAGCAATTCCTGCTATGAGTCTTTTTGGACAGGTCTCTACTAGCTTTGCACAGTAGGATGATGAAATTATTGCTCATTCTTCACAGGAAAATTGCTCCAGTTCTGATAGGTTTGTTAGGGATCAACGATGGACTACAATCTTCAAGTCTCGCCATAAATTTTCTATTGGATTCAAGTCAGGACTTTGACTGGGCCACTCAAGAACATTAATTCTCTTCTTGCTCAACCACTCCAGTGTGGCTTTGGCTTTGTGCTTCGGGTTATTGTCCTGCTGAAATGTCAATTTCCTCCCCAGGTTTCAGAGTTTTGGCTGACTCAGACAGGATTCACCTGTACTTTGCACCATCCATTCTCCCTTCTATACTGACAGGCATCCCAATAACACGATGTTTCCATCACCACGATGAGTTGATGTGACCATGATGTGCAGCGTTAGGCTTGTGCCAGACGTAACGCTTGGAATTTAGAGCTAAAAGTTTCATTTTTGTCTTGGCTCACCACAAAATCTTTTCCCACATGCCTGCAGTATGATTTACGTGCTTTTTCGCAAACTCAATGCTTGCTTTAAGATAAGGCTTTTTGAGTAATGCTTCTTTCTTGCCACCCGACCATACAGGCCAGCTTTGTGTAGGGACCAGCTTATTGTTGATGTGTGAACACTGACTCCCATCTCAGACACAGAACTTTGCAGATCTCTCAAGGTCATTTTTGGCTTCAGAGTGACATACCGAACCAGTTTCCTGCTTGCCCGGCTGCTCAGTTTGGGAGGGCGACCTGATCTTGGTAGTGTCTGGGTGGTATGATGCATCTTCCACTTCTTAATGATGGACTTCACTGTGCTGAGAGGGATAGTCGGCGCCTTTTAAGTTTTCTTGTACCCATCTCCTGCTCTGTGCCTCTCTACCACTTTATCCCTTGTTTCGAAAGCTCCTTGGTCTTCATGGTTGCTTTGTTGGATCACTATGTGAGTTGCAGCTTGAAAGTCTTTGTATTCCCGAGAAAATAGTTAAACCACTTTGCATACACACAGGCTGAAACCATTTCACTAATTTTGTAACCTTTCAAACAAATCATTTGCACCTGAGCTGATTTAGGACTGCAGTAGCAAAGGGTTTGAATACTTATGCAACTGAGATTAATGGTTTTCTCTGTAAATCTTATTTATATTCTATATGCATTTTTTAACTTCATCAATGTGGATTAGTTTGTGTAGATTCTACTGGCAAGTATAATTTGAAAAGCGTCGTGGAGTACAATCAGGTGCCAACAAAATGTGAAAACTTGGCGGGGGTTGAATACTTCTGCAAACCACTAGTATTAACACTGATAGCATTAACCGTGTAGATCTGCTGTGTTCTCAGTTGAAAAAAAGCGTTAATCTACTATCTAAAAGTTTGACTACTAGACTGTCACAAAGAGACAGGTGGTGCAGTAGGCTAGTTCATTAGCATGTTGTGCCTCCTTGTGGAATTGGATTTGAATCCAGATGAGTTTCTTCCTTTATTTTCAGAGACACATTTAGTTTATGGTATAGTCAATGAAAAAAGCAAACTGCCATGAAAGTGAGGAAGCACAGTGGGCTACTTTGCTAGTATGCTGTGCTGTGCTCCTTGGAGAACTGGGTTCAAATGCCGTTGAACCCAGCTGGATTCAAACAGTCATCTTCAGGAAGAGGCAGCCATGTGATTAGCCCACTGTACCACCAGCTTCCACAGGAAAGCTGTGTTTCACATTGCCTATAACAGGAGTGGCCAACCCATGTTCCTGGAGAGTCTCAATCCTGCAGGTTCTGTAGGTAGCTCTAAATCATCAATCGCTAAATATCTGGAACAAACAGTAATTCTGACCAATTAAGCCCAATCATTAAATCAATTACATCATTAAGAGGCTGGGGTAAAACAAAAAGCAGGTCACCCTGAGGCTTCCAAGACCAGGGTTGGCCACCCCTGGGCTATAAGGTCAATTAACCAGTTTTGAAAATAGAGGCAAGAATCAACTGGATTTGAACCCAGTTCTCAAAGGATAACATCACAGCATGTTACCAAGTTAACCCATTAAGCCATGCCACCTTGATGGGAAAGTTTCCTTTACCGTCCCCCAAGGAGAACCGCAGCGTACTAGTGAATTAGCCCACTATGCTATCACACTTCTACAGAAGAATGTGCCGTGCCCCACCCCCCCAGTTCAGGATGTTAGCACATTATCACACTGCACCACTGGGCTCTATGCAATAGCCAAGCATCGCATATGCAATCCTCTATAAACCTCTTCATATTATTATTTCCATGCTTAAGACCACTGAGACCTTGTCCTGTCTTGTAAAACTGAGTATCAAAAATGTCTTTGAAAATGAAAGGAAAACCCATGTCTCTAACATAGGGTTTGAACCCACTAACCTGGGAATTAGAGTCCCATGCTCTACCAACTGAGCTCCCCTGCTTGGTGAAACACGTTATTACATTTTGTGACGTAAACCTGGGGTTAAATTGTGCTGCTCATGGTCGTTTCATTTGGGTCTTGAACTGGATTCAAAGCCAACCCTTACGGGTCTGTAAGTTAATTAAAGAATATTTTGGAAAATGAGGGATTAACACTTGAACTAACTGCCTGGCCAATCAGCATCCAATGCTCTACCACCTAAGGCAACTGGAGAGCTGCTTTGCACACTTGTAAAATGCCAACTAGTACTTGAATTCATTACTTGTAGAATTTCTAGGAACAGATTGAGACTACGTAACATTTTCAACACACAAGACAAAGCCTGAAACGCAACTCTGGTGTTTATTTATTAATGCGTTTTTCTCTTATTCAGAGAACACCAGGGCTGTGCCTTTGAGTTGTTTTGGATGTCAATGAATTTTTTTTTGTCATATTGGCAGTCAGAGTTTGGCAGGGTCCTGTGGGTAATGAATACAGTGAAAGATACAAATCAGAAGTGTCATACTAACAAAGAATCAAACAGGTCCCCAGTCTCCCCTGGTAAAGGCACGGCCACGTGGTGTGCAGGTGGAGTCAGTCAGGGGAGCACAGGGGCTAGGTGGCGTAGTGGGTTCAGCCTTTCACCTTCCTCTGAAGGCCTGGGTGCTAATCGGAGGGAGGGAGGGTTGTAGTGGTTTCACATTAATAACCTCAACTTTGACCCGAATTTCTGGGAAGCTACCACGGCTATATTATGGGAGACATGCAAGGATAAAGAAATATAACAAATTAAAATAAAACTGTTTAGCAACATCAAACAGACAACAAAGCCTTACTATACAGAATCGACTCAGATACTCTTCCAAAACCCTGCAGAGCAGCATTAGAGATGATACTGTGGTGGTGGCGGTTCTTTTTAAAAATACTTAAGGACAGACCACAATATGGAACTTTAACTCCCCCAATAACAAGTCAGTCTGTCTAAACACCTCTCCGTTTGTATTCACTTTGAGAGATAACCAGATATACAGCTTCAAATCTCCCAACTGGTTGCTGCCGTTTGAAATAAAAATTCTCAGATGCAGTTTTTCGTTGCATGGCAGTCCTTGAGAAATCAACGGTTAACAGCAAAAGTACGCAGCAGGATACAACTTGACACGACGTTGGCCTGGTTCAGACTGCCTGTCTGTAGAGTCCTGGGATAAATAAAAGCAGCTAGAATGCTGCAGCCTGTTCATCTCTCTCCCATTCACACACACCGCCAACCCTCTGGGTTCATGTTTAAAATCAGCAATAGCAAATGTCCTTTATTATTTGAAATGTCTCATTTAACAAAAAAAAAAAAAGAAATAAATAAAAATGTTTACACACAACAGCTTTCTAAAAAAGAAATGTGCATAAAAAATTAAAAAACAAATGAAAGACAAAAAGGGGGTATTGGAGAGAGGGGGTTATAGTTTATGGGTGTCCCTTTGTGTTTGAGTCTCCATTCAGTCTCCTTAGTCATGTACTGCACTTTAAAAATACAAAAGTATCCGTACAGGTTTAACAGCAGCTCGGACACTGCTGCCGTGGACGAGTTCCCCACAGAGCAATGAACACCAGGGAGGAGGAGCGAGCGAGCGGCAGGCATGTGCGAGGAGAGACCGTTCACGCGGGAACATGTTAAAAGCATCATGTGAGCCACAGCACCCCCTATATGAGACCCATGGTAGTGGGGTGTGTGTGTGCCCTTGTTCCCTGTTTCACTGTCTCTCTCATTGGGTTTTCTCTGTAGTTACTGGTCTTTGTGCTCCCCCTCCCTGTTTGCTTGCCTGGCCCGGCTCTGGCTCTGTCTGGAGGTCAGGTTCCGGTTCTGTGTTCAGCTCCAGCTGCTGCTTTGCAGTTCCTCTCTGAGCCACACAGGGATGGACTGACCCAGCCTCTTGAGCAGCTTGAGCAGTGCCATGTTGTGATCGCGGTAATACTCCGACAGAAAGGAGCGTGTCTGAGACAGAGAGAGAGAGAGAGAGAGACACAAACAGACAGAGAGAGAGAGAGTGGGTGAGTGAGTGAAAAGGAGAAACAGACAGACTGCCTCCAACTTATTATACAGCTTCACTGAGGATCTGCTTTTCTCTCACCTATATACACTTCCACTTATTTCAACTCGCTGACATCCTGACCTTAATTTCTAACGACTTCATTTTTACAGAAGACTGGATTAACTCTACCGGCTGGTCTCACAGACTGCAATGGACAGATGTAACATTAGGTGCTCACCAGGGTCAGTGAAAGCAGCTGTTAGTGTTGTTGCTGGCAAGAGAATTACAATAAAAATTTCACTGGTAACTCAGATTACTAAATGAGCTCCATGTGGTTGATATCACCTAGAACAAATGAACACACTTAAATATTTGCTCATGACATTTTCTATTGTACGTTTGCATATGGCATGTGCAGCTTGTAAGCGTTTCCTGGGGTTCGATGAGCTGCAGTGTGTGCTCACCTCGGGCTCCAGCTCTGGGTA
This sequence comes from Polyodon spathula, assembly GCF_017654505.1. Classification (NCBI taxonomy): domain Eukaryota; kingdom Metazoa; phylum Chordata; class Actinopteri; order Acipenseriformes; family Polyodontidae; genus Polyodon; species Polyodon spathula. The sequence continues at coordinate 8,329,035 of NC_054543.1, forward strand.
TTTCCGGCCCTTGCTCTTCCCCAGGCACCGGGTCCGACCCGCTTCCAGGCGCTGGCACCAGAACCCCTTACTGTCATCAAACCTGAAAACACACAGAACAGAACCAGACCCAACCCCTTACTGTCATCAAACCTGAAACACACAGAACAGAACCAGACCCAACCCCTCACTGTCAAACCTGAAAACACACAGAACAGAATACAACCAGACCCAACCCCTCACTGCCATCAAACCTGAAACACACAGAACAGAATACAACCAGACCCAACCCCTCACTGCCATCAAACCTGAAACACACAGAACAGAACCAGACCCAACCCCTCACTGTCAAACCTGAAACACACAGAACAGAACCAGACCCAACCCCTCACTGCCATCAAACCTGAAACACACAGAACAGAACCAGACCCAACCCCTCACTGTCAAACCTGAAACACACAGAACAGAACCAGACCCAACCCCTCACTGCCATCAAACCTGAAACACACAGAACAGAACCAGACCCAACCCTTTGTTCCTTGACTCACGTCAGTGCCTGTGTGTAGTTGAATAGGGGGCTCACCCCCAGGAATCTTTGGACCTCATCCAGTGCAGACACTGGCTTCAAACGGAGCTTAGCTCCATCCACCAGCAGGAGCTGCAGAGAGAGGAAGAGACTGTGTGAGAGATACAGTGTGCGTGAGACTGCAGTGTCAGTGCTGCAGGGCTGCAGTGTCAGTGCTGCAGGGCTGTACCTGGCTGGGGGGGTAGTACTGGAGCCACCTATCCAGGTGAGATGCGTAGGCCCCCGGGGAGAGGCAGCGGCTCTGCAGGGCTCGGAGCTGGGGCGGGGCACTGGGGGGGGCGCGCACCACCTGCTGGAAGGTGTAGTTCAGAGCGACAGGGTCCTGGTGAGCCAACTGGTGCTGTAGAGACAGAGACTTAAACTTGATACAATACAGTGAAGGACCATCCCCTCATTCCCTGTCTGAATCAACTCAGCTTTCAGGGTGCAGATTGTGCAAACAGACCCCCTGGTTATTAGCAGTGTGTCACAGACCTGGTACCAGGAGTGAGCACGCTCTGCTGGGTTAATGAGCAGTCACTGTCCCCCTGGTTATTAGCAGTGTGTCACAGACCTGGTACCAGGAGTGAGCACGCTCTGCTGGGTTAATGAGCAGTCACTCTCCCCCTGGTTATAAGCAGTGTGACGCAGACCTGGTACCAGGAGTGAGCACGCTCTGCTGGGTTAATGATCACTGCAATGATCTTGGCTCGTGGCAGCAGAGAGGCAGCGCGGCGAGGGACCGGCTCTGTGTCAAAGTAATTCGCGCTCTTCTCAAACAGGAAGTCCGTGCTGGCGTTGGAGGGGAAGGGGAAGAAGTCCATGTACCTGTCAGGGGGAGACGAGATAAAACGAAAAATAAAACAACTTCAAAACTGCAGCGCTAGTTCACATTGAACTGATATGTTAAAATGAGCTAGACTGCCGTTTATAATATACAGCTAAGGAACAATTAAAAACACAGTACAGGGTGCTGCGCGAGATACAAGCTTATACTTAAGAGTGGCCACTTAGTCTACTGCATAGTATGATGCATAAACAGGGATGTAAATAAGACAGATCCATTCCTGGTTGTACCAATTTAAGACACACCTGAGCTTGTTACCTGCACACTAATGTTACCCAAGCTCATAGTAAAACCTGAAATGGATTAAACTGCTATGCAATAGCAGGCTTATTTCAGTCCCTGCATAGGGAATATGGTAACTTAGGCCTTTTTTTATTTAAGGTGGTCCGAGTGCTGTAAAGAAAGTTGCGGCTATTTCTAATAGTTCTACATAAATGTGTGAGAGCAGCAGCCAGTGGTTACCAGTCGATGCCGCGGTGGTAGTTGGGCCCGTTGAAGAACTGGATCTCTTCAAAGGTGACTGGGCTTGGGAAGTTACTGGTGAGCGCTGGGTGCAGAGAGAGGAAGAAGTGCAAAGCTGTCGTACCTGAGAGAGAGAGAGGAAAGAAACAAAAGAAAGAAAAGGCTTATTAAGCTCACAAAAGGAATGTAAAACCTGGACTGGCTCACACTGCTCTGCAACGGGAGTCTCTCGTACAGTGGTGGAGCAATAGCAGGTGCAGCTGCACACAGGCCCGCGCGCTCAGAGGGCCCAGGAGGGGTTTGAAAGTTTTTTTTTTTTTTTTTTTTTATTAACAATGATAATATCCTTCACGGTTTATATTTGCCGATGTTACACATTTGTATCACTGTAGCTGCCGGTGTACGATGCCAGTAATTCACATTGTATCCTCCCTCATTTCAACAGGTATCGCTATTGTGTTAATCATTCTGATTTTTTCCCCCCCCAGAGGCTGGTACAAGGCACGTCTTCATGGAAGGTTTTGGGGTACTATTCAGCACAGACATTTGCAGTTATATTCTGTGTACACGATTCATCCTGTAGTTTAGATGGAAGCTGTTGGGTGCTGCTGCGGGCACCAAAATAAACTACAGCAAATCAACATGCCTGCATTAAAAATAATTAAAAAGAAAAAATTTCCTATACAAGATGATTTCTGCAAATGTCTGTGCAGAATGGTGAATTCTGTAATAATTTCTGTGATCGCAGAATTGGGGAATCCTGGTAGGGTTAATGATTAAGCCTGTTTGTTTATTATTAAAAATAGTATATAGTGTTGGATGTAAATATGTATTCAAAATAAAATAAAGCAGGTGAGTAGCAAATGTTCTCATTATGTACTGTTTCATCCATGCAAACATTCTGACAATTAAATACAATTCAATATTGAACACTTGATTTGGTGTGTTTGATGTTTGGGGAAGGGGGCCCTCAATAAGGTCTTGCGGGGCCCATCTTTCTCTTCCTCTGCCACTGCTCTCCTACCGGTCTTTTGTGGTCCGATCACCAGGAACTTGGGCAGCCTGTCGCAGGTCTTCTCTTTGGACCAGATGTCTTTGTGTCGCTTGTCATCGCAGGGGTTCTGAAACAGTCGACACACAGAGAGTGCACCACGTAATCTTAAAAATTAAAAACATTTTTGGAGTTTCAGGGCAACAGTAAAGTCAAATTCTTAATTATAATTTTTGCACCCATTCCAGGTTTTACCAATAGCTTGATAAGCCACAGTGCACAGGTAATAAGCTCAGGTGTGCCTTAAGCTCATAGTAAATCCAGGAATGGATCAAACTCATATGCAGTCTTACGTCCATCCCTGTTGTAAATCTGGTAAAGCGGTTCATTGCAATATGCAAACGTTCATCCATTTAAAATCGCTGTCAAGTAGATGAACGTTTCAGCTTGTGACTTCTTCAATGGGTGTCGACAGAGAGGGTACGCGATGCTTCTAAGTGGGTAACGCTAAAATGAGTGAGAAGACGACCACTGGAGGAAAGCTGATCATGCGAGGTGTATAAGATGTTTTGGGTAGCGCCGCTCTTCAGTGTCTACTTGACTTGGTTTCTACTATTCTTACATTAAGTTGTGCTCTCAGCCACTCCCATACCTGCCACAAGGGGTCCCTCTCCTCAGGGAAGATCTGGAAGTACTGGTCAGCCAGCTGCTTGGGAGGCAGGGTCTGCAGGCGCAGGTTAGTCCAGCACTGGACAAACTTCACCAGCGACTCAAAGGTGTACAGCCCCAGTCGGTCGTTCCCATAGTTAGAGAGATGGGTCATGAAGATGCTGACCTGGAGAGAGGGAGGGACTGTTACAACTACTGCAAGAACATGAATACTTCACAGAATTTCAAATACAAATAATATTAACACTAATACATAGATCGCATTTTCCCCATAATGCCACTACACTAGCATTTGTGTTCTTGTTATGAACACAGATAGATAGATGTTCTTGTAACTATGGCTCTAAACTATAGTATTATAAAAATGGGCAGCACTGTAATAACAGGAACTGCTACGAGACACGGGAGTTTCTCTGTGAAGAAAGTATCCCTGGTTAAAACTTGTTAGCATATGCTAGCAACTGTCATTGATACTGCTAGGAGAGTAAAACAATTCCTTAAAAAAAAAAAAAAGTTTATTTTATTTTATTTTTTTTTATTTTTTTCCCCACTCCATTTCTAAAGTCTCTCCATTCCTTTCCCATGGTTATGATATGCATTAACGTAGTCTACCCTGGACTGCCTTTTTATTTTGCTTTTTTTTTTTTTGTATGCTTTACCACACCTCGCTATTCTTTACAATGCTTACCTGTGCTTCACCATGCTTTCACTAAGGAGTAAAAGAGCTATATTCTGGTTTCATTGCTCTGTGTATGACAGAGGGGAGCAGGGGGGTCCCCGATACTCACCGGGTTGAGCAGCACCGTCAGGAACAGCTCCCCTCCCCGGATGCTCTTGTCCAGCTCTCGGGAGCCCCCTGGGTACTCGTTGTAGAAGATTGTGTGAGTGAACAGGCCACAGGTCTGCCTGGGCAACACCTGGGGGAGGGGGAGAGAGCGAGAGAGTGTTAACCTGAACAGCTCTGCAAACACAATAGCCTCTGACCACTTTCCCTGGCTACTTTAGCCTGTGCGCTGGTTCACTCTGGCATCATGCTTTTTCAGAAGACAGAATCTATTTTGAGGTCCCTTGATGTTGTTAGTGACCCCCTTGTGGTACTGAGTTGATCTCAGATGGATGTACTTTGTCTCTAATACAGTGTGTGTTTTGAGTTCTCCGTCCCCTCCCTGTGTTCTGGGGTCCCCGGCGCTCTCACCTGGATGCCGTTGTGAATGAACCCCCTGCGGTATCGCGCCGGTCTCAGGTGGGGGTACTCCTCAGTGCTCGTCACCTGGATCCCCCACACAGACTTCCAGGCCTCGTAGAGCTGGCTGTGAACGGGGTACACCCCAGAATGATGGGGCGCCACTGCGTACCCCAGATCTGTGGGGATTCCGTGCTCCTGAAAAACAGGACAAAACATTAAAACATTTGAAAATGCATCCTGAAGCTTGTCGATTTACCTCCAAATGAATATCCAGACCTCCATAAAAAGGTTAAAGGCTAGTATTGTGCAGGGGCCTCCAACCCTGGTTCTGGAAGCTACCAGATCTTCTGGTTATCATTTCAACAGAGCACTGTTACTTAATTGCAGCAATTATTGGCTTTATTAGTCATGATGAACAGGTGTTCCAGATTTTGAGTCATTGAAGACGTAAAGACACCTAGAAAACCTGCAGGATTGGAGTTCTCAGGGACCAGGGCTGGAGTTCACCTGATCACGAGCGTGACACGTGGGATCGAGGGGCTCCCCTTCCTGTACGACTTAACTCCCTACTTTCCGATAAGAACAAGTACTTCAACGACTCAGTGAGTAGAGACATTAGACACAACGGAATCCCCGACACTAGTTGACGCAATTTCCGCTAAGATAATTTAAACTTTTAATTAAATTTTCCGCTTTCGGTGTAGCCACAGCTTGGGGGGGGTGTGGGTGGGGGGTGCGACCCCTATCCCATACCTGCCACAATGTTTTCAGACTCAAAGCTGCTGCACTGTCAAGCAGTCAATTCGACTGCATTTGTGTCCAAGAAAGATATTCCAAGCTAAACCACCAGAGGTAGCCCCCAGGAGAGCAAAACAATCAGCGGAGTCACAATCACACTTCCAGTCCAGACAACAGCCTGCTAGTGTAATTCTAGAATAACCAGCGCATCACAGACTCCCATTCCATAGCAGTTTGATCCATTCCTGACACACCTGATCTTTACCTATACACCGAGGCTAAGCAAGCTTAAAGTAAAACCTGCAATAAAACCCGTCCTCACTTGAGCGAAGAGCTTGTTGAGCCTCATCTGCTCGGCCAGCACGCTCACGTTGTGGAAAAGATGTGGCTGCATGTGGCTCCACATGTGAGGGAACCACCAAAACTCCTTCCTGTGCCGCAGCAGCATGTCATCCCCAATATCCTCCTCGTCCGTGCCTGCCAGAGAGAGGGTAGAGGGCCGGGTTAATCCAGCTGGCTCCCTAACACACACTGGTGGAAGAGGGGAGACACACTGGGCAGGTACAACACACTGGGGCAGGTACATCAAACTGGTTCAGAGACACATGCACAGTTTATTATCCTCACTGCTGCAACCCACCTGGCATCAGAGCAGTTTTGGCGGTGGGGGGCGGATTGCTAGCACCTGGTCATTTCAATAATAAACAAGGGGAAGAGGAGCTCTGAAATACAGGAACGCTTCACAAAAGCCTCATTTTACAGATACTCAGCAAAAACCTTTTGAGAACTCTTATCTGAAAGATTAATACAGCTCTTCCACTCCCCTCAGCGCTGTGTCAGGGCTGCCTCCCTCACCTGTGTGATGGAACTTCCCTGAGAAGCCCAGGTTAAAGGTGAAGTCGGGGACCAGCGCTCTCAGTTTGTTCTGGGTATTCAGGAGCGCCTGTGAACAGGAGAGACCTCGAGATCAAAATGAATCAATACTGCATTACCACAGAGTTCAAAATAATTTGAAAATTACAGCCAACAGAGATTCTCCAGCCAGACATATATCTAAGTGCCACACAGACAGCAGTCTCCAGTAAATCGCCCAGATTCAGACAGTCCCAATAAACTATACTGAGGAATGCCCTCCCCAAGGATCGAGATGCATGTGACAGTGCGAGTGAGTGTGACCGACAGCCACGCTGTACTGTAGCTATCGCACAGGCCCCGTGACTGTGTGGAATCCACACCGGGCTGATTATTGCACAGCCTGCGTTTCCACTGCGCTCCACGAAACAAGAGCCATCACGGCCCGGAATTACTAAAACCAGCGCTTACTGACTCACAGGGTCATGAGCTTAAGAACTTAGTGAATCTATAAAGCAGACCTCACTCCAATAGACTCATAGCAGCACTACATCAGCCATCCATGGTAACAGACCAGCAACCTGTAATTTAACAATATCAGTTTTCCGTCCAATAGGAATTTTCGACAGTATTGAGTATCTGAATGAGTCAGATTTTTGGAAAAACTTGGCAGGGGTCCTCGTCAGGGTCAGTCTTCCAGTACCATGGCAACGCAGTCAGCTGACACAGGAAGGAATCGAATCTTTCCCTTCTCCCCGAGTGTTTGGTACAAATACAGAATAACTTCTGGGAAGGCTTCAGACTTTGAGCAGCTCAATTAACCTTCCCCTAATTATCAAACATAAACCCAATGTCACATATTATACAATGAATGTTGCTAAATATTGAAATGCTTACCTGAAAACACTAATTGTAAAATACTTCATTTTTTTTATGTCAACCTTTGAAAGACATTCTATTTTCACCAACAGTTAAGCAAACAAAATACTGTAAAAACAGCAACAGACACGTGAACACCCCTTGTACTGGACAGGACGATCTATAGCAGAAATATTTCCGATCTTTGAGCTGGAAATAACACTACTCTGTCAGAAATTTAAATGTTCACAGGGAACTATGTACAGACCGGGGGGGGGGGGGGGGGGTGGGGGGGGGGGGGGGGGGGTTAGACGGGGGGGGGGGGGGGGGGGGGGGGGGGGGGGGGGGATGGATGTACAGGTCTACAGTCCCCCCAAGTTTTGTATAACGGGGACTTCAAACATATTGCACTGAAGCCTCCATGTACTATAACATTGAAAATACATAAAAATTTATGAAATCTACCCAACACCTAACATCCTCCCCTAACCCCTGTCCCTGCTTTCAGACCTCAGATCAACACTAAATCTTGGACTACCTTACCATATACTACCTAACAAACTTTCACCACACCAGCACTAGCTATATACTACCTCAAATAACTAAGCTACCCAGCTAATTTACCTGCCTAACTAAACTAACACCCCGCCCCCCCCCCCTTACCGCCACATCCGACACCTTCATTCGCGTACCCTCCTTGCCCACGAAGATGTCGTCAATGTCAACGAGCAGGTAGCGGTCGAGAGAGAGGCAGAGCCTGCGTCCGGTCAGGTGTGCGATGGCGTCGATGAACACCAGCTTGTGCAGCCAGAAGGCCAGGTTGTTTCCGAAGAAGACGCGCTGGATGCCGTCGTGCAGCCCCAGGTCCTGCACCACGGTGGCGTGCTGGGCCCGGTGCTCGCTCAGTTGAGCCAGAGCCTCCGAGGACTTGGTGCTGGCCAGCAGGACAGGCTCGTAGGTGCTGTGGTTGGACTGGAAGACAGTCCAGTCGTCTCCAGGCAGGGGCCCCTGCTCCACCTCGTTGGCGCGTGTTACGTAGAGCAGTGGCGCGGCGGGGTTGATGCGGTAGTCACGTAGCCCCAGGTTTGAGTGCAGGAAGAGCGGGAAGCCCTTGAGCTGGGCGCTGAGCAGCGAGTTCTCGTTGGCCTTGAAGAAGCCGATCATGCCCACGCCAAAATCGGCACAGTACTTGTCCAGCAGTTCCCGGTTCCAGGCGTCCAGGTTGACATACTTGAGCACGTTCTCGTAGATGACCAGCGTGTAGCGGCCACGCCCCCTCTCCGTCAGCACGGGCATGTCCCCCTTCCCCGGGGCGATCTCTGTGCGGTATTTGAACCGGCTGGACTCCAGCATCGCCACAATCTCCTGGCCCAGCTGGGAGTACTGGCTCTCCACGAACACCAGCACCGTGGGGTCCGTGTGAGACGTGTCCACCACCTTCACAAAGCGCCGCTGTCCCGCCTGCAGGGGGATGAACGGAGGTGCCCTCTGCCCCCCCTCTGATCCTCCTCCTGCCCCACAGTCGCTGAAGGGAAGAGGGGGCGCCTCTTTGATCTTGGGGCTGCTGCTGACATAATAAGCCAGGAAGCACATGGAAAGCAGGCTGAAGACGATAAGGGCCAGGATCAGACGGTGCAACTCAAGCTGCCGAAGGCTACGCACAGACTTCCAGACCCAAAGCATAGCGGAGGCGACAGCAGGAGGACCAGAGGCAGGGGAGGAGAAGAAGGAGCAGGTACAGAGAGAGAGAGGAGGGATGAGCAGCAGACACTGGCAACAAGCTCAGCTCAGGAACAGCCATTTACTCTAGGTCACCATGGTACCCATAGTCTCTCCCTCTGCTTGCCGTTGTCACTACCCGCTGCAGACATGCACACACACACAGGCTCACTCGAACTCCCCTCGCCCACCCTACCGATCTGTAATTGTCGCTATCAATTCTTCACCCACTCAGTTAAGGATCAAGAGAAGCAAGGCTGCTCTTTCAATCAGTCTCAACTCTCCCTTTCCTCACAGTGACTGTTGCCAGCTCCTCTCTCCGCCTCTGACACACCAAGGACTGGTTGCCCTGTCACACTCCTCCTCCTCCTCCTTTCTCTGTGTTTTTTAAAGAGCACAGATTTGTATTCCTTCTTTTTCTCCACGTGTTTGTCTTTCATCTAGTTCTCTTCCTCACTCTCTCATTCTTCCTCTCTTCAGCACTCCAGAGCTGCTGCTGATGCCCCTGTCCTGTGATCAGCCATGCTGTGATTGGTGGGTTTCTCCGTGGTGGACAGAGGTCCCGGTCCCTCAGCAGTGTCTTATTCCAGGGGCAGTAATATCACACACCTGCATGGACAAACAGATAAGAGTTAAACGTTTAGAATTCTGCATACCTGCTTAACCTTTGTCAGAAAAGCGCATGCAAAAAATATGATCCAGCGGTGTGCATACAGCTCAAGCTAATTCTTTTCATTCAGAACTATTCAACACTCAATCGTACTTTGAAGACTGACTTCTAGTCTAAATGTTTTTTGGGTTTTTTTTTTTAGAATTAAGATACAAGTGAAGATATATTCAATCTTTTTCCTCATGTTACACATGTTGTCATATGAATGTACTGTAACCCGGAGAAACTCTGAGGGGAAGCAGCCTTTGACCTACAAAACACCACACATTATAAAACAAAAAATGTGAAGCTTGAAATAATGGAATCCCCCCCCTTAACCCAGTTTACACTGTCGAGATTACTGACTTATTCAAAGTCGCCAGTCACAATTTAAACCGCACTCAAAACACGTTTGGTTTAGTCTTTGTTTTCTCGTTTTTCTAGATCACATTCTCTTGCTTCCTCAGTGTTCAGCCCACGTTCCCAGGAGGGTCCCAAAATAACCACCCCCCCCTTCCTGTGGAGGGATTGCTTTGCAGGTGTGTGACAGAGACAGGGGGGATGTTAATCTTTCAAACAGACTGTGTTCCCTTAGCAACAAGCCTCTCTCTTGCCCGGAACGGTCTACACGTCTTTTTGGGTCACATTAAGCATCTACTTTCATTTTACATTCACAATGCCGAATTTGGAGCGTGGGAGGAAGCAGTCGTTTCATAGGCTGGCTGGCGGTCCAAAAACGACGATCTTCGAAGACCAAGTGGCCTGTGCCGTTACCCCCTTCCCTGGGTATGAGAGCACGTCTCGAAATACCTGCAGTTCCCACGATATAGCCTTTCACAGCTCCATATGTCACTGCAGTGTCCAGCTCTCACTGCCCCTTCTCTCTCTCTCTCTCTCGAACAGCTCAACAGAGATATCCATAGTGCTTCTGCAGAGCACATTAATAAGACTCCCATTGCAAAGCAGTTTTACTGGTGTGAATGTAAAACCTGGAATGGCACAAACTGCTCTACAACAGTGGACAGCATAGCGCTGGATGTTATTTGTTACTGTCTGATGAGATTCACCTTAATCTTTTTGGATGTCTAGAAGTTTACTCAGCTCTTCAGCCCTCCCCCCTTAGTGAGATCGCTTTCCATTCATTAAAAATATACTGAGTGGGAAAGTGCTGACCCTGCACAGGCTGCACAATGGGGCCCTGGCAAGGGCACTTTAAAAGGGAATCACCCCACTGACACATTACACAAACTGCGAAAGTCCATTTTTTGTATAATTATATATTAAACTTCCCAATTGCCAAAAATAACACACACATGGGTCAGAGCCAAATATTGAATACAGAATTCTACAGTGCCACTTAACTTGCTTGATTGATTGAGACAGACATAGAAGACACAAACAGGCAGACACTGCAAAGACATAATACATTCTGTAGCAAAAATGGCCATCGTCTTACTCTGATTTCTGCCACAGGTGATTCAATAGGGTAGCTGGTTCATTTTACTGCTGATAAAGCATGGAACCAAATAATACTTTTAGTCCTACCGCTTTTCAAAACTGATTGGTTTAAATTTTGAAAGAATACTCAAAACTCGAAGAGCCCACACTTGATTTGGCACAGCTTTAAAATAACAGAAATCTGGGAAATGTGATCCTGTCTGCGGAAGAGCTGTCTGACCCATAACCTACAGCTAAACTGGGAAGACATCAGGGTTTACCTACAGGAGTAGCCTGCACTCACACTGGGGGAGACAGAGGCACGCTAACTGACCCTGCCTCCTAATCCACAGCCTGAAATGTGAGTCATCTAATAAACAAGCTCTCATCCCGGGATAAACATGAGCATCTTAGTGAAATGCATCTTCCCCTGACACTGCAATACTGACAGATTAGAGAGTGCTTTACTGCCCTGCTCAGGGCTCTCAGTACTAATGGCAGGCAGCATTAGCATCCTGCATGTTACTCAGTGCCCACTGCGCTACATATACCCAGCAAACACTACAGGCAGAATCAAGAACACGCAGCGTACAGGAGTGGGATCACAAAACAAGAAAAAACATTCAGAGGGAGGAGGCCATTCAGTCCATCGATGCTCGTCTGGTAGACAGACCGATTGCCCTCAGAACCTTGGCAAGTCAGATCTTAAAGGATCCAACTGTTTCTGCCTCAACAACATGGCTAGGTAGCCCATTCCATACACACTCAAGAAGGGTCTCCTTCCTTCTGTGAAATATGAACCGAAGTTGAAATATATTTATTTTTCCAAAATCGCAATTTGAATGCAACTGTGGAGCTGGTTTTGGAAAGAGAACTCGATTCCAGTTAGTAGATGCTGGTATCCCAGCATTCCCTCGAGATGCTCTTGTGGATCTCAAGTCCCCTTTGGAGACACAAGCAACAACCACATGTGACCACAAGGTACAAGTGTTCTGTGCAACACTCCCATTGAAAATGAAAACACGCAAACCCGATTAAGAGGGGTGAAAATGAAGCAATGCTGTGCTGGACTGCGCATCCCCAGCAGTTCTTTGTTTACCATGGGGATAAGAACGAGTTCTCCAACTCTTTGCTCAAGTTTTTATTTTTAGTTTACCAATTCATTTATTACACCCAGGTCAGTGATGCGCTCCTTACTTTCAACACTGCTTTGTTCTGTGTAATGAAGTCTACATGCCCAGGATTCCTCCAAGCTTTGGATTTTTACAACACATTCCGACAGATAAACAGTAAATCCTTTTTATAAATACATGTTCAAAATGCACACTTACTCTAACCAAATATGCATTTGAAAGGGTAGTTTAAGATTCCCTCCTCCTCTCCCTGACAGCACAAGGCTGGATGTTACTGGGTTGTCATCTCATGCGATTTATCTTAATTTACCCTGCCCCCACCGATATCTGGAACTTAATTCACCTCATGTAGGCTGTGTGTGTTTTCTCTCTCTCTCTCTCTCTCTCTCTCTCTCTCTCAAGACAGATGATTGCATTTTATTAGGAGAAGTGCCCTGTAAATTCCCCCCCCCCAACCCCATCGTTCAGCCAAATATTTTTTTTACACATCAAAACAGAACTAGTAAGAATCTGGGTCTTTGGGTCTGCAATTTATATCCACTAAATACAACATTCTCAGCTCTCCAGCGCTGTCATTACCCTGAGCACTAGTCTAAGCACTCCCTTCAGGAATAACAAACTAGAAAGGAACTGTTCAAAGAGCAGGCAAGTGGGCAGAGGTCCTGACGGGCTACTTGTATGATGCACAATAAGATTCAAGGAGGAAAAACTATTTTGTTAAGAGGCAAAAGTTAACAGATGCCTGCAACTATAAAACACACTTCATCCACGAACCACCTAGTAAACTAGCACAAAGCGCTATGCTGTGCTTTGAGTCTTGAATCAGAATGCAAACCATATACACCTCTATAACAATACAATATCATATAAAAGAAAGAATCATCATTACACCCCCAGGCAGGCACTTTTCGGTCTCTGAATCGACAGGTCGGTGCACTTGTGCGAGTGCTGAATCACACAGCCCTGTAACCACACGGAGATTCAGGCTTCCTGTTCTCAAGAGAAAAGCAAGAACAAGCAGAAACTGCCCCGTGCTGAACTCCTGTCGCCCCGCTTCCCCTTTCCAGCAACTGGGACAGAGAACCACAAGGGGCTGGTGACCAAGTAGTTTGCTCCTTTTGGTAAACAAACAAAGAAAATAAAATCATTTTAAAAATGTATAAAATCTCCTAGATCTACATCTGCAGTCACATATTCCACTACATACAAGTGTGCAACTATTCAGAAACAAATTGCACGAATCGGTGGAAGGCCGTCAGTGACTTCACAGGGTAAAAATGCATCACTCGAAACTCGTCTGCCATTGAGACCGGGTCTAGAACCCTGCTGCACAGTACCGGATCACACAGATTTCTCTTCCTCTGTTAAAGCTGGCCTCAAGGTTTAAAGGTCACAGAAACCTTGTATTGAAGTCATGACTGCCCTCAGGACATTATGGGAGGGGCAGAGGTCACACAGAGGTCACCCTGGGGTCACATACCTCCGGTCAGAATTCCTCCAGGCGGTCACTAATGAAAGAATTTACGAGCGAGGCAGCGATTCGGCCAGTCAGGGTTCGTCTAGTTCTTGTTAGATGGTTGATCTAGGAAGCTGACGAGCACAGAAGAGCTGAACTCCCTCCTCTTTAAAATGTAAGGCAGGGCACTGACCACACACAACATAAATATTGGGTGCCCAGACTAAATTTGTTTTATTTTAATATCATATTTGTTGCTTGGTTAGTTGGTGACATTACACCACAGGCAGGATGCTGTGAAAATAAGTGACTTTTCATTAAGACCTAAATAGAGCCAACAGCTAATAATAACAACCTTGTCCAACAGAGGGAGAGAGAGTGGACGAAAAAAACTAAGAAAGAAAAAATACAAAGAATCATTAAGTGTTTGAGGTCACCTGAATGCTGACTCTCCCTATTTGTGTTCCAAGGCTTGGGGCACAATGTTATAATACGTGACTGACAGGGAGACTGGTCGCAGTTGCTGGAGGTGGAGGAGGTGAAACGATACACAACAAACCGATTCCAGCCTCACTATTTCTACAGGCATATATGCACATCCTAATGATATATGATTACATTTGAAGCCTTGTTCATAGACACTCAAATGCTGTATGCATCTTTTCTTGTATACAACGAGCATCCTAGGACACATTCATTCTAAACACATTCAACTTATGAATTTACACAGTGCAAATCTAAGACACCCCTGCCATGATCACCATCCCCCCCCCCCCCCCCCCCATGCAATCAGAAGTGTTTGAGAATACCCCAACAAGACAACACAAACACAGTTCAAACACACAAACAATAGGAGAAGCGCACCACTCCCAACCCCCACACCAAAAAGTTGTAAAATTAAATTCACAATAATGCAACAGTAGTAGTAAAGTGTGCTTGTAAAATGTGCTGTGCATGTGAATTGAGGAAGACTGTTGTAATAAATCGAAAAACTCACCCAACCACCTCTGAGCTCTTCTCTCAAATCCCACCAGTATATCTATGCATGCAAATCTTTGTTAAGGAGCTCTAGCTCCTTCCTGCCAAATTATGTTAATGTTCATCTAACCACTCACTGGAAGAACATGTAGTAACACAAAATGAAACCAGTCAAAGTGTTTCAGAAAAGCTTCTTAAATTGAAACATCTGTCAATGTCTTTGAATACAGAAAACACTGATGAAGCTAACTGAAAACACTGATGAACATAAGAGTTTACAAACGAGAGCAGGCCATTCGGCCCATCTTGCTCGTTTGGTTGTTAGTAGCTTATTGATCCCAGAATCTCATCAAGCAGCTTCTTGAAGGATCCCAGGGTGTCAGCTTCAACAACATTACTGGGGAGTTGATTCCAGACCCTCACAATTCTCTGTGTAAAAAAGTGCCTCCTATTTTCTGTTCTGAATGTCCCTTTGTCTAATCTGAAGCCAATTTTTTCCCCATTTTCTTGACAATTTTTTTGTTTTGTTTTTGCTATCAGTTTGCTTGTGTGAATTACCTTCAGACTCACAGAAAGGCAGATGCCAAACATCACTCTGCAGTGTTTAATCCTGAAGTGTAATCATTTAGGAATTAAAGTGACACCCCTGGACACAGACAGACACAGCAGGGTCAGGTCTGGAAGGCACTGTAAAAAGGGCAGCCTGCTGTTTTAAATTCTCAGTATTTAGTTACTGGGCTTGATAATCCACTTTTAGGAACAACAGAAAAACACTGAGCAAGAAAACAAAAGGAAGAATAAAAAAAACAGAATGAAAGAAAAAAAAGCAGAAATGAAGAATTGGGAGAAAAGGAGAAACAGACAGACATCCAGCCTGCAAATCACCCATTTGTATGCGCTGAAGTCGAGGAAGATCACCCCTGCACTGCTTGAAGCTGAAGTTCTAGTTAAAAGGAGAGACAGAAAGAGAGAGAAAGCAGAATAGTGTGTGCACACAATCTCACACTCAACACCATTCCTGTACTCAAACGCACAGCCTCACACCTGCCAGCCAGGCCCCCCCACTCCCGAGACGCTGGCTGTGTGTGTGGGAGTAACTCAGAGCTTCCTCACAGTGGCAATCCCAATATTTACACACTGGGGAAAAACAAACCAGGCACTCAGGAGCTGGCTTCACACCAAAACCAACCAATCACCCCTCCCCACTCTACCCTCCAGTCCTGCAAGTTCTTCCACCACAGTGATGTGAAAGCCATGTTCCCATTTCTCTCCAAATTCCAATGGTCTTTATTGATAATGACAAGTGTTAATGTAGCAAATGTGCAGAAGCATTCAACTTTTTACACACGAGTCCTCTACTCTACCTCTCACCATTCTCCTCATTACTGATAGTAACTTTAAAGTGAGACTGACAAACAGACACCTCACTAACTCCATGTGGCCTGGAATTTGTATATGGGGGTGGGATGGAGAGAATCACTGGTTAATTACCTCTGCAATCAGAACTTGCATTCCCTTTGCTATTCAACCAATGCAAGCAAAACCTAGTGGATTCATTGAATCAAATGCCTTGTGTGATTAAAGCGAAAGTGTACAGACACTATCCCATCCAGAGGTAGTGAGAGAAGCTGCAAAAAAGCAGAGACAGACAGAGAGAAGGAAGCCGGGCTATACTTCCCTGCCTCGCTCACAGACATCACATGGCAGCACTGACAACAGCCTGACCCAGTTCAAAACACACGCAGACGTTTCCGCTGCATGCTTCAGGAAAAGGGAACGCGGAGACAGAGAAAGAAAGAACAGAAAAGAAAAAAAAAAGTACCTAATCATGTATTAAAAACTCACTCATATGGTCTTCCTGCAATCAGACCATGTGACCTACAGCAAATGTAACTCCTAAATATTGAGCAGGAGGCATGTCACTGATGTACAGAGAGATTCCCTAAGTCTTGCAGACTGGTAAAGAAAGTCCTAACCAAGTTATCTGAAGACAAAATAATGGCATGGAAAATAGTACTGACAAGATCCTGTTTATCCCCCCCGCCCGCCCGCCCCGCCCGCCCGCCCAATTCAATAACTTGTACTAAAAAACCCTTTAACTGGTTTTGTTACAATTGAATAAGTTCTGAAATATGAAAAAGTAATGGCGACCTCTGTACGCATGCCTCAGCTATATCCTTCCTGTAAGTGCTCCTGGCCGGCAGGCAGGCAATTTACTGTACATGCATTTGGCAGCACTGAATTCTCAGACAGACAGAAACGCAGCCCTGTGCTAGAAGATAAGGCATTGTGTGTGGGATGTGTGTCATTATATCAGCGATAACATTGCGTGCAGTTTGGGGGAGAGAGATCTGCAAAGCGAATGCTGCTGGTTTTAACAGATGTTCAATAAGACACACCGGAGTGACTAAGCTTGTAATAAAAGCTGGAATAGGTGAAACTGCTATGTAACAGGAGTTTTATTTCCATTCCTGATGATTCAAATGTGTAATTTGTAACTTGGGGTCAGAGTAATATTCTCACTGGAATCCAGGACAGAAATGAGTGCTGCCTTTTTGACCCCCAACACATTTCTATGTTGCAGCAGCCATCAACAGTACAGGATAGAGGCTTTTAAATGCACACAACCTCTTAGAAAGGGTGTAAACCAAGTCAGCTGGCTGATTAAATATTAAACAAGCACTAATGCACGAGAGGGAGAGAGAGCGCCTGAGAGAGAAAGAGGGAGGGAGGAAAACAGGCTAGACCAGAAAACTCAAACTGCACTACATTCATACTGTGTTGAATTAGCTGGCTCTCCGATTCCCAGTACAGTACTGAGTTCTCTATACTAGACTGTATTGAATTAGCTGGCTCTCCGATTCCCAGTACAGTACTGAGTTCTCTATACTAGACTGTATTGAATTAGCTGGCTCTCAGATCCCCAGTACAGTACTGAGTTCTCTATACTAGACTGTATTGAATTAGCTGGCTCTCAGATTCCCAGTACAGTACTGAGTTCTCTATACTAGACTGTATTGAATTAGCTGGCTCTCAGATCCCCAGTACAGTACTGAGTTCTCTATACTAGACTGTATTGAATTAGCTGGCTCTCAGATCCCCAGTACAGTACTGAGTTCTCTATACTAGACTGTATTGAATTAGCTGGCTCTCCGATTCCCAGTACAGTACTGAGTTCTCTATACTAGACTGTATTGAATTAGCTGGCTCTCCGATTCCCAGTACAGTACTGAGTTCTCTATACTAGACTGTATTGAATTAGCTGGCTCTCAGATTCCCAGTACAGTACTGAGTTCTCTATACTAGACTGTTGAATTAGCTGGCTATCAGAATTAGATCTTTTGAATTCAATCTAAATACTAAATTATTACCAATGACAAATACAATAAATCAATGTACAGTTCTAGAAATAAAATACAAAATTCAGTACAAATGACTCACCCACCCTCTACCAAGACCGTACTACTGGGAAAGTTAATAAAAAAATTAAATGAACTGCACATATTAAATGAGAAATGCAGATCAGTATTGATATGGAGATGGGTTCAATCTCGCCCTCTCTCCATCTCTTTCCTTCTACGCCATCAGATGAATGGACTGAAAGCAGATCAAAATCACACAGAGAATCCAGGTCATTTAGAAAGAGAGGACAGACTCGTGCACGACCTTCTACTCCCTGCTAGCAGACTGACTGTGCTCCTGACTATTTTATACCATTACTGATTTTATATATGCAAATACATTTAAAAAAGGAAGGCTATAGATGAAAAGTTGCTGCAACTTCCTGGTATCTGATCATGCGTAAAACTCACTCCAATGACTTACAGCAAACACACATGATGTCAACTCGGTCACTAAGGCTTCAAGACCTTGCGCTAAGGAATGACCGTACCAAGCTCCAGGGGATAATAAGGTCATCTAAGATTATGACTACAAAAATGTATATCAAAACAGGGAAAATGACACGAATCAAACAAATAAACAAACAATACCTTCTGCTCCAGTTTTCAAGGCGCTTGAAGGCTAATGAACGCAGTTCAGTCCTCATTGCAGGGATGTAAATAAGACTCCTACTGCATAGCCGTTTGATCCATTCCTGTTTTTACTAGGAGTTTCATTAGACACATCTGATCTTGTTACCTACACACTGTGGCTAATCAAGCTCAAAAGTTAAACCTGGAATGGGTAAAAGTGCTGTGCTATAAGAGTCTTATTTCCATCCTTGACACATTTTTAGAGAGAGAGAGAGAGAGAGAGAGAGAGAGAGAGAGAGAGAGAGAGAGAGAGAGAGAGAGAGAGAGAGAGAGTGTGTGTGTGTGTGTGTGTGTGCTCGCAAGTGAGAGAGATTGAGAGAGAGAGAGAGGAGTGTGCAGGGCTGGCAGCTCTGATGCCTACAGTAATTGCTCTGATCTTATCCCTGCTGCCTCTCCACTGTGAGTGATATTGATTGCAGCTCTCTCAAAAACAGCTTCAGTGAAGACCGTCGCTGCTGTAATCCCTGTGCCCTGCATCACGATTCGCTCTCAAACACCAGGGATGGAAATAAGACTCCTGTAGCATAGAGGTTTCACCCATTCATAGTGTACAGGTAACAAGCTCAGGTATGTCTTTTCAAACTTAGTGAAACCAGGAATGTTCCAAAATGCTACGTAAAGGAAGTCCTAATTCCCAGAGATGTCTAATTTTCCTTAATTAGTTTGCAGACACACGTGGCAGGAGAACACTGGCCCTCATCAGTTTCATCTTGTTACTGTGAATAATCTGCAGCACTGGTAATTACTGTACAGCAACCCTAATTCTAACCCTATCCATCAGGTTCACCTCTTTACTGTGAATAATCTGTAGCACTGGTACAGTAAATCACTGTACAGAAACTGGAGATGCTGCAAAAGACACAGTGCTACTTTCTCCCTTGTTTTGATTCTTCAGTACAACCATCATTCAGGGTCCCCCAGTGCTTAGCTACCAGGCAAAGCTCTCCACGACACTGAGCTGCAACACCACTACCTGATAAAGCTCAAGTAAACCTTTGCTCCCCCACCCCCACCCCCACACACACGCAGATAATCACCCTATTAAAATCTCCTGCATCTCCAAGCTGACATTTCCAGCAGTGCTGGCTCAGACCAGCACAGCCCCCCTGGGAGTGGGAGTATGATCCATATGTAAGAAATAAACCTGACGCACAAAGCATCCCCTTCAAACAAGTCAGAGGTGTGCAACCCTGTCAGGCACACACTCAAACAGGCACACACGCACACATACACGTCTCTTTACTCCCTCCCTCCACATCTTCATATTGTCAAATATCACCAGAAATGTCTAGAAGACCAAACAAAAATATTAAAGACTCCCATTGCAGGGCAATTCGAGTCACTCCAGGATTGTTCTGGTATTAAGGTCCCATAATGAATGGAAAATCTGCTCAAACTCCTGGCTCCTGATCACTTCAATAACAGACTTCATGAGGAGGCGTTCTGTAACTCAGGACTGGGTGCAGCAGGGCTAGTGCGAGTTTCAAACCCACAGTGTTTCCCTGCTAATTTCGTAAACGAGAGGAAGTCTTGTTCGGGATTTCTTTCCTTTGGTAATCTTGTTAAGCAGCAGCAGCAGCAGCAATCTAATTCCCAGTGTGAGCCTGGCAGTCCCAGCCCCAGCCACAGTGCCAATCCTAATCGAATGCGCATTATTGATCCCCAGCCTCTGATTCAATCACTAAAGATCCCTAACCGAGCCGCATTGAAAATCTGCTAAACTAAAATCAGGCTGGTCTCGAAATCAAATAACCTCTCTCACCACCACTTAGCTGGCATACACTACCACACACAGCAGGGACTCCCTGCAAAGCAATAGTCTTACTGCCATCCCTCCAGAGACACGCATGTTTGTTTACAGCGTTTGAGGACTTTGCTGCGCTGACTCCTAAACTGTGTAGATTTCCTATTCTAAACTCCAAGGGGCCTGAGGGGTGGGTCCACACAATAACACAGACCAAAATACAGTCAGCACTCACATATCTGACCCTATAACATTTTGACTTCAGGGACGGTTAAACGCGTGTGATGCATATCCAGGGTTCTCCCCAGGCCTGATCCACCAGTCTTGCAGATGCTACTGTGCCTTTAAATCAACCCTCAAGACCCACTTGTTCTCTCTTGCTTTCAATGCTCTTTAAGCCTGCTGCTATTAGCTGCTGTGTTGTGTTGTTGTTTATACTACTATCATGTATTATGCATTTTTCACTGTATTTGAAGTATTATGCATTTTGGTTTTTTGTACCGTGTCATGTATTATGCATTTCTCCAGATTTTCTTGTTACTGCATCTTGTAAAGCACTTTGTGATGGTGGTCCACTATGAAAGGCCCTATATAAATAGACTGATTAATTGATTTAACAATAAGGATTAACTGTGCTTCTAACAGACCACTTGCACTTTGCCAGGTCTTGACACATTTTAACCAGTGTTGAAGGGGCAGGTTTTCTGTGTAGCACTTTGAGAGGCCAAAACAATCAAATAACTTCTAAAAATATAACCGATTATTTTCAAAGCAAAAATAGTGACAATGAATGCAGGGTTTTCAAAATAAGCCGGCGATCGGCGCAGTCCACCATCTAATACTATATGTGCGCCATCTACTTTATTAAATATTAAGATTATTTTCAGATATTATTACTGTCCATTTTTTTGTCATATTATTGTACAGAAAGGTGATAGTACATAATAGCTACACACAAAAAAAAGAAAAGCGTATTCCTTTGTTGTGATATCGTAAAAATATGTACCCAAGTGCTAGCGTGTATCTGGGTAGTGGATAGTGCTGACTGTACAAGTTTGCACATTACAGTGATTAGCCTGGTCAGTACTTCCTGGATTGTGATCTGCTCAGATCTCAGCAGCAGCAGGTTTCAGGCCTGGTCAATGCTTCCCTCCCTGCCGCCCTCTCCATCTGTAAAATACCCCCCCCCCCCCAAATAAGTACCTCTGGCCAACAGTAACTGATCTCTCCATCCTTGAAGATGAATGTTAAACTAATGCAGAATATGACTGGCTCCCTCCCCTCCCCCAAGCTGGTCCTACACACCAGAGAATCCATTCTAACCACTCAAGGAGGGGGAGCTGTGGGCCATCTTCAACATGTTCATCAATACCACTGCAGTCTGCCACAGGGGCCGAGCATGCCCTGATCAATGAGACTCAATAAAATGGAATTGAATTATCACCGGGGGCCTCGTCTCTCTCTTAAATCAGGCATCCCTGGGGGAGCTCCAATCCTGTTAAGCAATTAGCTGCTGGGGACAGATGGACAGCTCTGTAACTCTCCAGAGGACTACACCAGCACAGGGGACGTGTTAGCCAACATCCTGCCATATGAAGGCAAGGGACCCCTGGGAACACTCCTCAGGGGCCACAGCCCTCCCCTAACCAAAGGCCTCTGCTGTCTGATACACAGCTAGAAAACGCAACTACCTATCTGCCCCTCTCCATCTCCTAACCACCCCCCTCCCAGATGTTTGAACGCTCTATCCTGTTTGCAACTGCAGGTGTAGTTACTCTACTTCAGCAATACCTTTCTTGCTTTCTTTTTTCTGTAGCTTCAGATTATTTTGTTGGTGTGCAACATTCAGAATTACCAAAGTCTAACATCGTTCCCTTTTTTGGCTTTCTTTTCCCCCCTTCAGGTCGGGGAAAGACTTTTGTTTTCTCTTCTTGTGCCTGCGTGAAAACAGAACGGATTAATTAGCGTTCCCAGTGATTCATGGATTTTTAATCTGGACCGGGATCACGGAGGCTCAGCCAGGCACACACTCGGGCAGATTTCCATCTGCACCAGTAAGCGCTCTGTCAGACTTTCCCATCGCCAAACCGGGCCTGCCTGTCCGCCATCTACAGTCCGGCCCTACTCCTCGCTCAGAAATTGCCTGTGTGCCTCTCGTGTACACGACCCCCCCTGCCTCAGTTATTCTTCCGATAGTAGAAGCAATTCACAGTCCATCCGAACAGCATCCTTATTTACTTATGTTCTTTTCAACACGGTACCAGAGACAGATGGAAACCAAGCTTTATTATAGAACAGGGAGCCCTTTGGCAGCCCTTTTAAATAAATCAATGCATCTTACCTGAGAAAGACTGTCGATAATCCACCAGTGACAGACGCAGCTGGCAGAGAGAGAGTGAGAGAGAGAAAGAGAAGACGAATAAAAAAAGGGAACGTTTCTTACTGTACTGGGAATCTGAGAGCCAGCGAATTCAATACAGTCTAGACAGAGAGCTGCAAGTTGAAATGATATTGCAAATCACAACCCCCCCATGCATCTGCTGGTCCTTTGATTGAAAACCCGAGTTAGAGTCTGCAATGCTATTGAGCTTTACAAGGCTGGTAAATAAACAAAGCTGAGAAAGTGCTGCTCCCCAGTAAATCAATGTACTCGTGAGAAAGCAGTAATTACAACAGGATTACACAGCTCCAGAAAGAGAAACAAGAGATTACTTATCTTAAAAACAAACAAAACAAAAAAATTAAAGCAAATAATCGGAGCTCCTTGTCGAGCGAAGCAACATTCCTTATCACAGGGTTTAAAACCCAGATTGCGAGTTTTTCCGCCCACTGAAGATATTGAATAAAAGCAGCCTGCAAGGTGTGGAAAGACGAAGGAATGGGCGGAAACGCCCGTCTACTTGAAGTAGCGTCACAAGCAGACAGAGCTGGTTAGAGCCAGTAGGCGGAGCAACACTTATTCCATTATTGATTTTATGTTGCTTCACTCAAACATTAATTCATCAATTAAATAGCCCTGGTGCCCAATTTGGTCTCACCTATTTATTATATTAACAGCACAGGCTACTTATTCAATTGTATCTGAAGGCTTTCGTGTAAAGTCTATATTTCTTGCTTTTTAATTAAAAACACATTGTATTACAGTGTATAATTATACACACATGCATGTTTATATTTCAAGGATATTGATGCTCTGGGAAAAAAAAGTGCAAAGAGCAACCACAATTATTCCTGGTTTAAAAGGCATGTCATATGCATACAGGCTAAAATAATTAAATCTGTTCTAAAAGATATTGACAATGCCGACCTTGGGGACTGTTTCGATCTGAAAAAAGAAACAAAGAACAGTGGAGATTAGATAAAAGGGGCATTCAGAACAAAAAACAGGAGGCACTTTTTTTACATAGAGAATTGTGGGAGTCTGCAACCAACTCCCCAATAATGCTGTTGAAGCCAACACCCTGGGATCCTTCAAGAAGCTGATTCTGGGACCAATAAGCTACTAACAACCAAACAAGCCAAATGGTTTGTAACCTCTCTTACGTTCTTATGTTCCAAGTCTTTCTTAAAGAGTCTACCTGACTGCGTCGTGCTTTTGAAAATGCTTTGGTTACTATAGTTGCAGTTTCTACTACGAGTTTGATCAGACAGTGTACAGGTAATAAGCTCAGGTGTGTCTTGTTAGACTTGTAGTGAAACCAGAAATGGATCAAACTGCTATGTAACGGGAGGCTTGTTTCCATCCCTGAAGCAGACAACCCAAACTAACCTCTACACTCGCTTTGCAGCAAATCGAAAAGAAATTTAAACATTATGACTCACTCAGCGGCTCACTTCAAAACACCTGTCAAAGGATTTTACAATGCTCCCAGTTCATAACGCTGTAGGTTGGGAGCCATTGGTAAAATACTGTGCATGTTCCAACTACAGCAGCAGTGCTAGTGTAATGGTATTATGGGGCAAATGGAAGCCAAGACCATAGCACACTAAAACCTGTTCCACACTATTTCCCAGCTTCCCCCTGAATGGGGTCCCTCCTCCTCCCAGCTCGGTCACAGCTCTGCTTTCTCTCAATGCGTTCCCAGCAGGAGGTAGTTCCATCTCCCCCGCATCTCTCCTGCTCTTTTCTCTTGTTCTTTCTCTACCATCCTTACCCCCCTCCTCTGTCTTCACTGACGGCGCAATCACAACTCTCTCTGTGACTTGGTAGCACACATCGCAGACACAAAGAGACTCACTCTCACACTCCGCACTGAAGACAACAGGAAGAGACACATTCACACTGTGCCATCTCAGGGAAGAAACAAAACAAACAATAAAAAATTGCCGTCTTTTCTAGAATCTGTCTGCATTGCCAGATTTGTGTCAGAATTTAATCCTATGTAGTCAATTAAATATTTACATGACAGACACAGTAAAGCTGTGTTTATCATTTAGGCATCACATTAAATTCCTGCTATTTCATTTGCAGTTATTTTTACACTCGGTTCTCAGAAATGATTACACGGATTCATTCACGCACCTTGACCCCGTGCAGCTGTTATCTGGACTCCCTGTGGTTGCGGTGCTTCAGTGCAGCCCTGTGTTTCAGGTTCTGTTGTCTTGTCTGAGGAGTTCCAGTCTAAAGCAATCAGCACGACAGCAAACCGAAGCGTGCCTCCGTCACTGACCCTGCGCGGGTCTCGCTGCCTAGCGAGGCTGTTCACAGTCCAAGAGGTTCATGGGTGACGTTTTCACAGCGAACAATTCATCACAATACAGACGCTTCGAGAAGCTGCGTGTATTCCTTCCACTCACCATCTCCACAAACCCCAGAGCTGGCTGCAGGTCCAACTTATAATGTTCTGCAGCATAACAAACATTTACTAGAAGGTATACAGTCATAGCATCACCTCCCTCTCTCAATGCCTCGGCAACAGCGCTCTCTTTGCACTGCAATCACCTCAACTAGAGAGGGAACAGACACCTCAGGGATGGAAACAAGAACCCTACTGCATAGCAGTCTCACCCATTCCAGGATTTATTGAGAGCCTGATAAGCCACAATGTATAGGGAACAAGCTCAGACGTGCAAAACCAGATATAGATCTAACTGCTATGCAATGGGAGTCTTACTTCCATCCCTATATCTTCCTGTGCATTCCCGTATTTCGGGAGGGGGGGGGTTATGAAACTGATAGAAATCGCACACTTTATTTAATACAGATGGTCTGAGCACACTCAAACTCAGGGCAGGCGTTTAATGAGGACATAGATGTTTTAAACTCCTGTAAGTGGTTTTGTTCGTGCAATGGGCATGCTATATTTCCATACAACTTTTTAACAATCAGGAAAATCACTCAGACTCATTTAATTTGAAGTTTTAACAAATCAGACCAGTAGTAGTGCTCTTTATTAAATGCTTAAATTGGATTGGTTGGTTGCGCAGACCACCGTAAATCCCCAGTAACAAGCAATCGGAGCGATCCAGTGCTTTTACAGGTTTAACAACATTAATACTTCAATATAATACATGGTATGATATAACAAATATGGTTATCATATGCTTAGCCTTCAGGCTATTAATGCAAAAAGCTAAAGTGCCCACAGTTACGTCCTACGACATACAATATATCACTTAAGACAAACAATTTCTATACCTTCTAGCAATGCATCCAATATAAACGAGACAAATTCAAACATATGCTTACCTTCCAGCAAACAATTGTAGAGTAGGAGATATTGAAAAATAAGAACCGTCTTTAAAAAGGCAGAGACTTCTGAATACGACCCAAACAGCAATCAGTTGTTCAGAGATGTTCAGAGCATGAACCACATCAGCTTGCAAAATCAAGTTCAATGGTATCGAATGGGGTCTTGCTCTGGGCTTATATAGGATTTCCCTCCATTGAATACCTCAGGAGTCCCAATTAAATCTGATCAATCTGCTTTGACAGTTCTTATCTTTGAGAATTGTAATATTCTACAAGGATCTGGTCAACTCTTTAAAACTAGTTGGAGCTGCATAAAAAAAACAAAATTCAAAATTAACTGGATATAACTTTACGAAAATATTGAACATGATCTCAGTTCTCTTTTTCAGCCCCTCCATTCTCTAAAAAGTCAGATGAACCAAAAGTTCACAGGATCCTTGCTATAATCCAAGTTTATATGTGTATTAAAAGAGAGGTTATATATGTGTGTGTGTAAAATCGGCCTATATACCATCAACTTTGTGTGATTACGTTAACCTAGGTCTACAATATACTTCATCTGAGCAGTATACCACGTCACCTTTTCAGATTAGTTTACTTTCATATACCGGTGTGTGTGTGTTAACAATACAGTGGTCAGTTCAGTTATTTTAATTAAAAAAATTAAGCTATAATGAAAAATGCTAAATATAACAACCTTATTTAACTGTGCCATGCTTTGACTAAACCCGACCTCTTTCTAAAAATTCACCTGCACAAGCAGATACCCTGTTTCTTTGCCAAGGCTAGTGTTTTAATTAATATGAAACTCCACAGTAATCGCTTTTCCAAATTCAGCGCATAAAGTCATTTTTTGGTTCTCAAACATCATCCCAATTAAAGTCACTACCTTTCCGATAAGAACTTATATTGTAGACAACTTTTCTATTTTAAAAATGAAATGCTCACTTTGGCTGCCAAGTTTTCACAAATTTCTACAATATAATGGAGAGTTAATTTTGCTCATTAAAGAAAGGCCTTGGATTCAAAACTGCTGATGACAAGTAAATCTCATTTTAACTGCTGCATGCAGGCAAAGGCGAGGCTATTGTGTACTGTATTTAATAACTAGTCTACACAACAGTTCTGTTTTTTTTTATTGCAGTAAAACCTTTATATAAATTCTTTAATTTATATTGTAATGTCTAAAAGACTATTTAGAAACAGAAACTGAACTATTACTCAAATAACTGATTAAATTAAATGAACATTACCTAAAATGCGTCTTAAGTTTACAATATTGTCAATGCCAGGCTTCTGTTATAATAAACATTTAATATGTTCTTTCAAAAAGTTTATTTCCAATTCAGATAGTTCAATAATTTTATTTTACTCCACTGATCTGTTATGAAGTCATTAAAACTTTCAATGGAAGGTCCCATTATTTACATCTAAATTCAAGCCATGTTAACATATTAGAATTTACAGTGACTGAACCAAGTCTGACCTCTTTCTCTGTTCATAAAAAAAAAAAACAGTTGAAGCAGGTTTAAAGACATCCTAGCCTTTCGACAATTTTCAGTGTTGATTAAAACAGGAGACACTACCATAAGCATTTTCTAATAGTCATTATTTAAAAGCCACTCTTTTTGTTCACATTTCTTCTTGCCAGGTTCGAAATCATTTCTGTGGTATATAGAAATTTAATTTAATATAAACTCCTACCTACCATTATCCATAATGTATTTCGTTCATTAGTATTAACGAGATTGCTCATTACAGAGAATGATCTTGGTTTCTAAATCGCTGACCATCAAAAAAAAAAACCAGCTACGTTACTAATTTCCAACAATGTTTTTACCAGCAGCAGGTAAGGAAGAGGTTACAAATCAGTTCACTGAATATTTCAAGTTACAGTTTATACTTTAAATGATTTTATAACATGTATTTCTAATTCAGATGCTTCAATATAACAATCTCCTTGTAATTTTTTTACTTCATTGATATACACAGAAGGCAAGAGGCTAATTTTTAATTAGGCACCTGCTTAGCAGCAAATGACTTATTTTAAATATTTATTTTAAATACTTTGTTTTTTCTAACTATAATCAAACCTAGTTTGAATGCTTCTGGAATATTAACTGTTGCATATAGTTTGCTCTTGCTGGATCAGAATGTTTTTTTGAGGCTCTAAGTAATTTAAAATGATGCTTTGCCTGTTAAGGGAGGTTTGGAACGTTCAGCAGGTCGGCCTGATCTTTTCATATCAGGAGCTCTCTTTTTCAGACCTTATACAGACTTATTCAAAAGGATACAAAAAGTACAGGATCAACATTACTATTAGCACTGTATTTCATTCTATAGCATTCAATCCATATCTAACAAGCCAGCTTGTTCCCAGCAAGATTCAAATTCTCCTCCTGGCTCAGCTCGAAGTGGCTCTGCAAACACCACAACAGGCCTTACACAGATCTGCTAATATTTTCTACTGGTTTTATATTCTTAAAAACACATTACAGTCATTACTATATTTGCTGCAGTTTCACAAATGTTCAATTTGTACCCCAAAGATCGTCCTGCTTCCAGTAGCGGTGACAGTCTTAAAGAACAGTACCTGCAAAAACTTGAATATTGTTAGCTGGGCTCCCATCTGTATATTCTCATTCCCATCAGTGGGCAAACACATTTTAACTGAATCTGGGTCCATCAAAGAACCGCACACCCTTGCAACCAAGCATTCCATGCAAAAGGATCTAATGCCTTACAGAACAAAAAAGAGACAATCCAGCTAAGCAAGGAGCAGGACAAAACAAGGTTTATCACCACGTCTATGCCGAGAAGAAAAAGTAAATAATAAAGTGTTTCAAAACTATGATGAAGGAAAAGATGGAAAACACCAATATCCTCGCCACAGTATCCATCTGTAGGTTCAAGGTCACAGAAAACAGAAAAAAATGCCGTTTCCCACCCCCCTCCAGCTCAGTGAATATTTCACATCTTTTTCTGTAATCTGACAATGTCAGGTGAATCCGTTTCTCTCCAAACACAAACTGAACAGAACTGCCTTACAGAGGGGTGCAGAGAGCAATGCGTTGCCATGGACACACACACACAAACAATCACAGTATTTTCTAACAGGGCATTAGTAAACACTGATTCTTCATCACGGTTTGGTTTAAAATACAAAAAAAGTCTATAGTGTCTATGGTGGGTACAACCTATATATGTCCCTTCAGAAGTAAAATATTACTGTAACTTTTTTTTTTTTAAGACAAGGTTAATGCACAGCCTATCTGAAACAATCCAACACAGCCAGCAACAGAAATTCAGGCAGGTGAAGCGTTCCCCTGTAGTCCTCTGGGTCTTCGTGTACATTGCAGAGCAGCAGGAACAATGCTGACATTAAAACCTCTATACAGCCGTGCAGTGTTGAGTGGAGTGCTCTTTCCTATAAACCTCTATACAGCCGTGCAGTGTTGAGTGGAGTGTTCTTTCCTATAAACCTCTATACAGCCGTGCAGTGTTGAGTGGAGTGCTCTTTCCTATAAACCTCTATACAACTGCGCAGTGTTGAGTGGAGTGTTCTTTCCTATAAACCTCTATACAGCTGCGCAGTGCTGAGTGGAGTGTTCTTTCCTATAAACCTCTACACAGCTGCGCAGTGTTGAGTGGTGCTTTTTCCTATAGACCTCTACACAGCTCTGCAGTGTTGAGAGGTGTGCTCTTTCTTGTAGAAAGCCCTGCAGTGTTGAAATACTGTTAAACTGGACCCTGTCCCAACTTCCCTACAGCCCTGCTCTGCTTCAAATCCAGCCCGGCGCTATCTCTACAGGAAGCAGAGCTGCCAGGCCTTTCCTTCACTGAGCAGTACTCAAAGGAAAGTCATTATTCAAGTCCTCTGAGAAATATTTATTTTAATAAATAATAATAATAATAATAATAATAATAATAACACAGCACTGGATTCACTTAATTATTAAAGCAACTGGCAGAGCACAGTGGAGCGACTAAGGGAAAGACACTATTTCTATGAAGGGGTGGGAGTGTTTATTGCTTTGACCTTAATTTGTATCATGAGTAGAACTGTAGATCTCCCGCAGGGCACCCCCATTTCACTCCCCCCCACCCCATGTTTGTAAACCACTGACCTAGACACCCACGGAAGCATAGAAGCTCATTGTTTACCGTTATCTGGTTAATTCCCACAGCCTGACGCTATCGAGAGAGTACAAACGCAGTAATCAAGCAAGCACTTCCACCTCTTATCAACACAAGGAAACATGACCCAAATATTTACCCTCGCTCATAGGCCCGTGTCTGCGCTGCATGGAGTGGATCGGAAGCCTCTTTACAAACTTGCTGGCCTTTCAAACAACAGAAACACACAGGACTGACAGCTCCAGTGTGAGATTCAACACTGCAACAGGCTGCAGAGGCGACACCTCAATACCTCGCTGTTTATTTAACTGTCTACTCCTGCTGAGAGCTTGATGGGGAAAGGGTTGACTCGGGTCTGAGAAATGGAATGCATGGTTTAATGTTTCCATGGGAAAGGAGATATCCCAATTTTATCTCTGCTGAGCACCCTGGGATATGTAGTTCAAATGCAGCTTTCAAACATAGACGATAGCTAGACGATGACAACATCTCCCACCATGCAATTTTTGATCACCCCCCCCCCCCCCCCCCCCAAATGTTTGAAAGCAAAAACACAAAAAAAAACCCAAAACGGTAACCAAACAAAACTTCTTGAGAAATCTTTGCCAACATATTTCCTGCTAGAACACAGAGACCGACAAAGACAAACACATTTTTCCTTTGTTTGACTTGTATATCAGAAAGCGAAACCCTGCAAAGGAAGGCAAGCATGTAAAACGGGTACGTCTCAAAAAAGTAGGGTAGGGTGCACATTAAAATAGGGAGTGTTGGGTTAGAGTTTAAACTTTGTTCTTAAAAGCTTGTCAAACACAATGTATGCACTCATACTAAACCGAGGGTACCATTCCACGAATTCACATTAACGCTGCACATGCAGGACTCTTATAATGAGCTTGCCTGATTGACTAACACTTACGATAGTTCAAAGTTTTTACACTACGCCGCTGTGCTCCACAGCATGCTCACTCTCAATCAATGATGGCAATAAGTGATGGTTTCCACGAGACAAGAAAATAAATCTATGTGAGAACCTTCAATTAAAGAATCAGCAACTCCCAAGGGCTGCTCTACCTGCCAGACATGGGCAATCTGTTCCAATTCACCCCGAGGCGTGTAGGACAGCCCACTAATCACAGCATGATGATCCGTCAGCAACACAATCTGATCATTTAGCATTTGGACTGAGAACGATGTAGGTCTAAATGCATTCCAACATTCAGGAGATATTAACTTTGATTGGAAGTATACAGAACACTGTCCCTAGTTCTGTTATACAGGGATGATAATTCCCATTGCATACAGTAGCAGTTTGATCCAATCCTCATTTTGCTAGGAGCTGCTTAATGCACACCTGAGCTTGTCACCTATACACTGTAGTACTGCTGGAACTGCTATGCAAGAAGAGTCTTACTTCCATTCCTGATAAACAAATCATGTTTATCCTTCTGCAGGCTCAGCAGCGTTCAATACCCACCACATTAAGGCGCTTCCTGAGCACAACAGATAAAAAGCTCTGTAAAACTGTACATAAATCGGTTTTTATCTCAATAATTCAAATAATATCTCAAATATAATGCTGGGACAAATGTGAACATCTGAACAAATGAACTGCGTCAGGTGACAAACAACCACGTTTGTATTTGTTCATATAAGAGAATTTATAAATGACTAGAAAAGGAAAGGAAACCAATGCATACTGATCACTGTGTATCCACAATATCACATATCACATGAAACTGATTTCTGACCCCAGCCGTCAAAATTAAGTGTTGGCCTGCATTTTAATTTGAATCTCTCTCTGTGTTCTTTGCTATCAAACAGGGTTCCTGAACTCAAACATTAGAAAAAGGTGGAATTGTTCCTGCAAATATTTAGTCAGCAGAATCTTATCAGCTGGTAATATTTTTTTTTTTTTTTTTTTAAACTGCCAGCGTGCACATTGCTGCAAAAATCAAAACTTCTGTAGATACGACTCTAACAGGGTGCATGGGAAATGCAATGATGCAACTACGAAATTTCCATTAACTGTACCTAAGCCTAACTGGGCTACACTAGCCCTGCCGCACCCAGTCCTGGGGCTCAGGACTCCTCTGCTTTATTTAAACAGTTGTAGCAACAGGTGGGGACGTATAGTGCTATATTTTTGGTACCCTGATACTCTTTCGGTTGCTTTGTTGTAAAGCAAACAGTGTGTGCATGCCTCTGTGTACACGTCTGAGTGTGAGTGAGACTGCATGTCTTTGTCCAGAGTGGGAATGAATGTTTCAAATAAGAGAGCTGTTAAAAGCAGGCAAGACAACACCGATGGCTCCCTCTCCCCCTCCCGTCAGTGGCAGTGGAAATTTCCGTACTACTGTGCACCACCACCTGTTTTTCATTCAGTGCAAATGTACAATTGCAATCCACAGGCAAAAAGCCTCCAGTACACCCTGCCTGCTATGAAAAGACACCCATCACAGTCTAAACCGGTCTTCACACCACCACCCTCTGCAGTAGCTCTATATTAATCCTTGCTCTGTTCCCCTTATTGCGCAGGCACATGAAACAGACCACATCCTACTGTACTGAAACAAATCCATAACTAGTACTATATTTCAAGTGAAAACAAACCAACTTTTTTTTTTTTTTTTTAATTTCTGCAAAAAATAGAAATGAAAGCCCTTGAATACAACACTCCATTGCTTAAGGCCAGCTCCTTTCTGGATAGAGAATGTGTTGTGTTTTGGCTGCTGGTTCGAGCGGGTGTGTTTTGATCAGCAGGTACAGTATGTAATCACAGCACTGGGTTTCAGTGTTGCTGCAGAGGCAGGTCCTGGATTGTGTTTGCCTGCTGCACAGCGTGTGTTTACAAACCTGATTGAGACATAGAGCTAGCGAGTATTGAAAACAAGCCTGTCTCAGAGCTCATCATCAGGGTGGCCTTTGAACCCTCACCGAGCGGTAACCCAAAAGTCAAACAGACAAACACAGCCCCTCCACACACAAAGACACACACACACTGTTACTGAGCACTTCAAGCCTGGAATAGCACTACTGAGACGCTTAAACTGTGAAATCCTCCTATATCGATTATCTTATTCCAGATTATCACACTGTTAGTTAACAACAAGAGGTGCCAAGTTTTTAACTCTCCTTTAAATACCAGTCTGTACTGCTGATGAAAGATTTTTAATTCACAGCAAGGACATCCTCTCTGCACTGAAAAAGACCACCTTTCAGTTTCTAAAAACGTACAGATCATGTTTTCATTTAAAAAAAAAATCGCTATACCCTTCTACAGGTACATGAAACAAACATTGTCCTATGAGACAGATGTGTACACATTCATATTTATGGAAAATAGACATTCTTGGTATCTTGTCATTAGAATGGTTACATTTACCAATATGTTTCTGTAAACCGACACTTCAATTATGGTGAAGTGTGCAAAAGCAGCAATTAATATTATTTATTTACATTTACTTTTATAATGAAACGTCCAGAAATTATGTTCAATATTAATATGCAGAAGCCCTCCAAAAGCAAAAGGAAGCATTTAATAACTGTACGAAATGAGCAATAAAGAGCTCCCCAGTCTATACGAAATGATACAAATATAACAAGTGGATAGTGTTTGAACTCAGAGCCTTTAAACTCGTGCTGGCCTTGTTGTATCAAGACACAAATGAGCAGTGGCTCTATTACACTATGATACTGCATGTAAAAAAAGAGGATAAAGCATTGATACAGAGGGTCTCCAGCCCTATCGGAGACTCCAACTATGATTTACTGACACCCCCCCAGGTGGAAGAGGTCTATGACAAAGTTGGGTTACAGCCTAGCTGTAACCTAGTTTTACTGGGAGTTTAATAAGACACACCTGAGCTTGTTACCTATACACTGGGGCTACTCAAGCTTGTAGTAAAACCTGGGATGTCACGATAGGATTTGTATCACGATATACAGGTTGCAGTACATGTCTGCTTCTATGTTGCATAATAGGATCCACTTAATGATGTAATATTTTAATAAACAACAAGAAATGAGACAGGGAGTATGCATCCATACCAACTATAAAACACACGCGTATTCTTCACTCATGAACCATCAGGTGAACTGTAATGCGTTTCGCTTTTGATCTTTTACCACAAACCAAACCTCCTCTATTACAATACAGAATATGCTGGTAAGGAAGTACCACGATGCATTGATACACAGAATCATTACACCCCTCTCTTCTCCCCCTCCCATGTTCTGTGAGCGTCCTTTCCCGGGCTAGGATGAAGGCTACTAGTGCACAGTGTAGTTTATATAAGAAAACCGCTAATAACTATTTCTGATCAATATCAAAACCAACAATCTGACCTTGGGCTCTCGTACACTATACACTGTTGTCAACACACCCGGACACATTGCGTTACAGGTCTGGTGCAGTTTAGTGTGCACATTCTGTTTGGGCAATACGCGTTTATTATATTATTACTATTATTATAGTAATATAATATTAAAGCGCTGCAGTGGCACACTGTTCCATTATTAGCGTTGAAGCTTGCTGCCTCTCGTCTCTGCTCTTTTTACCATCACCAAAGCCATGTATGTGATTATTCCACTTAGTTCAGCAGGCACACCACAATATAACCCAGGAACTGCAATTTGAAAACCAGCAATGATGTGCAGTCTGCAGCCTCACAACGTTCAAATGACAGCTGTGTTTCTCTTTTGTATTGCGAGTACCGCTAACTTGTTTTGAGATATTCAAAACACACAATCCGGCGATTTAAAAATATATAAACACACCATGTGAGCGATTATTCTCGAATTACCATCGTCATCACTACTGACTGACTACTGATTAGTTAAGACGAGTTTCAGAATGTTCTTACAAAATAGTCGTTTATGTGGTTTTTTTTTTTTATTATTATTATTATTATTACTGCTACAAATAGCGATCGCGAATTAAATTCATTTAATCGACACAGACAAACTTTCTGGGGTAAAAAAGAAACACAAAACAAAACACAGACAAACGCTTGTCTAATTAACTAGCCCTGGAATACATCGTTCACGAGAAATGCTAATTTCTGCATTTAGCGAAACCACCCCTTTGTATAACACATTTTATGTCTCGCTTTCCCCTTCTCCCCCTCAACACCCCATTTTAAAATGTTTTTACCCGCAGTATCAGTATCTCAGTATCTCTCTCTCTCTCTCATTGTTTCTATCTATCATCTATGTTCACAGTTAGACAGGCCACACAATCTATCCTCTTACACCAAAATCGACGGTGTTTTAATTAATAAATAAATACATACATACATACATAAATAAATAAATAAACAAATAAAAATAAAAACTCACCAATCGTCTTGTTTAAAAACAAACCAACAAACGAAAAATCCCACCACAAAAAAATCTCCAAGCTCCTAAATGATGTTAAAACAAATCAAACAAACAAACAAACAAATGAAGTTTAAAAGTGCCCAGACTTAAGCCCTCTACAGTTCCGCCATCTTCATTCAGCGATTCATTTACTAGACTCCGTCGGAGGATCGAACCACTGCCGCGACACAGGGGGAGGGCTGCTTCTCTGGATTAAAACAAAACAAAACAAAAATACGTTTCAACTCGGCGTTAAGACTGTGATTCGCCGAATAAGACAAGTTACATTTTTGTCTTAAATGAAAACTCGACGAAATAATACCCAGTTACTCTGTGTACCAACCCCTATTAATAACTGATGCTGAGTTCTAAATTGAAGATCTGCTCTGAGTGTTCATCCAGGTGAGGCGCTGAAGGAGGGGGCTCGGTGTATAATGCAGCGCACATATATCACAAACATACATGCATGCTGTGTGATTGTACTGGTTTAACTGGTCATACCAGTTCAAGATACAATTATGTTGGTGTAATTAATAGATAATTACTTTGAAGTCACGCGCTTTGCTGTAGTGATTACTGTCTGCACTCTCAAAACGAATCTCGTCGCTACAACCACTTTTTGAGGATTTCGACCCGAACAGAAAGCAAGTTAGAGAGATGCCACTAGTCATTTAATGCACTATCTATTAAAATATATTGATCAATATTATTATTATTATTATGCAGTCAATTTGTATTATCCAGGCAATAATGCGTTTATTGACCTGTGGTAGGTTTCACTATATATTTATATATAACAATTCAGTTAAAGCGAGAGATTCATGCAATCTGAGGTCT
The DNA here is from genome assembly GCF_017654505.1 of Polyodon spathula. NCBI lineage: Eukaryota > Metazoa > Chordata > Actinopteri > Acipenseriformes > Polyodontidae > Polyodon > Polyodon spathula. The sequence goes on from NC_054543.1 coordinate 8,365,356, forward strand.
CGCTGTGTAAATATACCCATTTCAATGTTCTTGACAAGTATTGGCAAATCTAAGAAAACACGCGCGCACACAACTCTAAATAATCGTGTGCCACATAAAACACATTTTAAAATGATATTATCTTTGTGTATTTTATTTTTTATTTGTGCAGCTGCAGGGATTTCCAGCAGGTCAGCTGTCTAGCTACACATACTGTACATACATACACACATAGGCTGTCACATAGTGTACATGCCTGGATATATACATACATACATACATACATTCAAACACAGATACACAGACACGAATATATGCCAGCATAATAGTGCTGTATGCATCCCTGTCCTGAAAAAAAAGTGTGTCTTGATAAAAGCACAGCATGGTAAGATACACTACTCCGCGTGTAGCTGCAGCTTGCCCCGTGCTTTATTCATTTAAATCTCGGGGCTGCGTCCCTTTAGCTGGCGTTGACATGTACGGGATGCCCTTACTTCGCGTCAGTTGTTCAATCGGTGATTACCGACGCTTCTTGCTATGAAGTTCGTTGCGGTATGGTTATGTAACATTTGGCGTGATGTTGTATTGAAGTCATTAGGCCATTTTTAAATTTATTTCATTTTATTTTATTTATTTTTTGCAGCAAGTGAAAAGTTTGTTTTCTAAGAGGCATTACGCCATAGCACTACTATACACAGTGCCTATAGAAAGTCTACACCCCCTTTCAAAATTTGTCACCTTTCGTTGTCTTATAGTCTGGAATTAAAATGCATTATTTTTTTTTTTTAATTTATCTACACATCCTGCCCCACAACTTCAAAATCACACACCAAGTTAAGTGGCCTCCACCTGTGTTAAATTTTAGTGATTCACTTGATTTCAGGATAAATTCCGCAGTTCTTGTAGGTTCCCTCTGCTGGGTAGTGCATTTCAAAGCAAAGACTCAACCATGAGCACCAAGGCGCTTTCAAAAGAACTCTGGGACAAAGTTGTTGAAAGGCACAGATCAGGGGATGGGTATAAAAATATCAAAGGCCTTGAATATCCCTTGAAGCACGGTCAAGACGATTATTAAGAAGTGGAAGGTGTATGGCACCACCAAGACCCTGCCTAGATCAGGCCGTCCCTTCAAATTGGATGACCGAGGAAGAAGGAGACTGATCAGAGAGGCTACCAAGAGGCCAATGGCAACATTGCAAGAGCTACAGGCTTTTATGGCCAAGACTGGTCAAAGTGTGCATGTGACAACAATATCCCAAGCACTCCACAAATCAGGCCTGTATGGTAGGGTGGCAAGAAGGAAGCCATTACTCAAGAAAGCCCACCTTGAATCCTGTTTGAAGTATGCAAAAAAAAATTCTGTAGCCATGTGGCAAAAGTTTTGTCATCTGATGAAACTAAAATGGAACTTTTTGGCCTAAATGCAGAGTGTTTTGTTTGGCACAAACCCAACTCAGCTCATCGCCCAAAGAACACCATCCCTACTGTGAAGCATGGTGGTGACAGCATCAAGTTATGGGGATGTTTCTCATTAGCAGGGACTGGTGCACTTGTCAGGATAGAAGGGAAAATGAATGGAGCAAAGTACAGAGAAGTCATTGAGGAAAACCTGCTGCCCTCTGCAAGAAAGCTGAAACTGGGACAAAAGTTCACCTTTCAGCATGACAACGGCCCAAAGCACGCAGCCAAAGAATGGCTAAGGAACAAAAAGGTAAATGTCCTTGAGTGTCCCAGTCTGGGCCCGACCTAAATCCAATTGAAAATTTGTGGCATGACTTGAAGATTGCTGTCCATCAATGCCCCCCAAGGAACTTGACAGAGCTTGAACAGTTTTGTAAAGAAGAATGGTCAAATATTGCCAAATCAAGGTGTGCAAAGTTGGTAGAGACCTATCCCAACAGACTCACAGCTGTAACTGTTGCCAAAGGTGCTTCCACCAAGTATTAACTCAGGGGGTGGAGACTTATCCAATTATGATCTTTCAGTTTTGTATTTTTGAGATATATATATATATATATATATATATTTTCTCAAAAACTTTTTCCCCTTAACAGTGTGGAGTATGGTGTGTAGATAAGTGGAAAAAATCCTCATTTAAATGCATGAAACTCTGAGCCACTGACACAACAAAATGTGAAGAAAAGTTCAAGGGGGTGTAGACTTTCTATAGGCACTATATATATCCCTATTGTTGTGAGCAGAAGCGCCCCTAGAAATGCTTCGTAAAACTGAACAGCAGCTACACTGACAGCTGAATAGTCCTCAACAACAATACAGTAAAAGGTACAATTTGAAATAGTCTTAAACTAGGGGGGAAAACTCTCAGAAAGCTATTATACTGGTTCCAGAACAGCATAATAACAGTATGAGGGTTCTAGTACCTGTTTTTCTAACTGTAAACACAATTAGGCTGGCGAAATGTTCAATATCTACTGAACTTATTTAGATACATTAAAATCCAACTTTAAAGAATTCTAGAAGCACATCATATTAAATCATACAACAGCAGATTGTTATTAATTACCCATGTGCCTACTGGTACTGCATTTTAATAAGACATGTGCTTCACTTTTTATTTTTAAGTTAACAGGAATATCAATGATCATCTATACAATTCATTAGAATGCTCTGTACTTGTATAATTCTTAACCCTCCAGTAATATTATATTGGCACTCCATGACTACATTGTAAATGTAGTTTGTTCTTCATTTTCCAAAATATATATATTCACTGAGCAACACAACACTTAAACACGACTCTTACAACTAAATGTATTTCCTCTGCAACAAGTATTAGGCCCACCTGTGCTTCTCACTCAAACTATGCAATAGAGTCTTTGTGGGCCTAGGGGCCCTAACACCTGCTGCACATGGAGTGACCTTATACTGCAGCAGTCAAAGTAAATCTAACGTCTGGAGAGATTCTAGAGAGATCAGCGGTCGCAGCTCCCAACTGCCATGAGTCACAGAGCATCCGCCATCTTAGTAAAGGAATGGCTTGCACATTCTGAATAAATCTTAGGGATCAAAATTTTTTCAGATAGAAAATCCTCTAAAATTAAAAATGAACCTTTATAAAAAAATAAAATAAAATTAAAAAACACCTCTGCCCATTTCTTCCCACCAGACTGCCCTGAGCAGAAATGTAAAACCTCTAGATTTGGCAACACTGGTCCAGTTAGAAGCCAAAATTTTGCAAACCAATAGTATGCACAGTAACAACTGGCAACCTGCTAGACTTGAACAGACTCGGATAGAGGGCTTATTAGGAGCTTGGTTGACAGGTGCTTCCAATCAGGAAGGCAGACTTCACTGTAGATTTCAACCCTCAATACAATTCAACAGAACAGTTTCCCTGAAGGAAATCCGGAGGACTGGCAATACTGAAGTCTGTATAAAAATGAATCTCTGACACCACCTAGTGGCAAGTAAAGATTTTTTTTCATATTTTATTCCAAGAGTCACTTTTGTTCCTAATTAAGGTAACAGGACGCCCTCTGGTGTGTTCTATAGTGTACTGCACAACAGCCCTCTACTGCCTCCAAATCAAAGGACAAAGTGGGGATTCAACAGGGATCAACTAACCTGCTCATGGCACTTTTGTTTCCACATATTTTGCTCCAAAATATATATATATATATATATATATATATATATATATATATATATATATATATATATATATATATATATATATATATATATATATATATATATATATATTCAGATTTAAATTAGATTTTATGTTCAAGACGATCTTTCAACTCTGCCAGCCCCACCTGCTGGTACTGTCCAAGAGTTGAAAGGTCACATGATATCTGTCATTAGAAAGTATCTGTCAGTTAGTATTCTCCTGACAAGCTCAATGTCAGGTTAAAAAGGCAGAAGATTTAGAGCAAAATGATATCTCAATATTGGAGGCGCGACGGAACCCAGAGCCACTCCGAATGAGGGCAAACCCTGTCCTATAGTAACTGGTAGTGTAAAAAAAGCATTTCAAGCTTCAAAGCCACTTACTGCTTCCCCACTGCAAACAGACCCACATTGAATATCCTTGTAGCAATAACTAGTGCACAGTCTGATACATTAGACCAAAATGCAACCCGAAAGTTCTGCAGGGACCTATGGCAAACCTTTTGGAGAAGACTGGTGGAAATTAAAAAGGTGATTGATCTCAAAACTTTGTCAAGAGGGATCTTAAAGGATCCCAATGATTCAGCAACCCATTCCATCCCCTCCTTTAACAATTTCAAAGACAAATCAATCCACCCCCTCCTTATTCTTCTTCACAGCTAAATGCAAACTGGAGCTACACCTAGAAATAAAGAAAAGAAATTGGCACCCTTACTCTGATCATTCTTTTATTACTCTTTTTTATAACCTTGACCAAATGGTATATTTTCTGTTTTTTTTCATTATTTTTATTTTAGTTACCAGAAAAAAAAAAAAAACGAAAAAAAAAACACACAAACTTAACACCAACGACAAAGCAAAGACCTCTCAGGTAGAGGAATGTTGCAGTATAGATCAGCTGTCACTAATATCATCATCAGAGGTTAAACAAACAAACTAAGGGAGCGAGCAGAAGAGAGGTCTGTCCCTGTGAGAGACTCAAAAACATAAACCCTCTCAGACTGGTGAGAGTGTGTGGGTGTGTGGGTGAGAGAGACGGAGAGAGTTCTAGGAGGCAGTATGTCTCAAAAGGTTGCCATCTCAGGTGTTCGTCTGTTTCAGTGGGTGCCTGGGTCTCTCGCTCTCTCTCTCCCTCTGTGTCGCAGTGTCTGGTTGTAGGGTATGTGTGGGACTGGGTCTCAGTCTAGGTCTCTCCTCTCTCTGCTCTGGGGAGATGTGTTGCCCTCTGTCTGGGTCTCAGTGTGTGTGTATAGTTGTCACTGGGTCTCAGTGTGTGTGTATTGTCTCTGTCTCTGCTCTGGGGGAGATGTGTTGCCCTCTGTCTGGGTCTCAGTGTGTGTGTCGGAGTGAGTGTGTATAGTTGTCACTATGTCTGGGGGCGAGAATGCTTTCCTACAGCTCCCTGGTTGTGTGTCTCTGGGTCTCAGTATGTTTGTACGGTTGTCTCTGGGTCTCGCTCTCTCTGCTCAGGGGGTGAAGGTTGCCATCTCGAGGGAGATGCGCTGCCACAGCTCTTTGGTCTGCTTGCCCCTCTTGAGGTTCTGCAGCACGTCGTTGAACTGCATCATGCCGACGGGGGTGAGGCAGAACGCACTGCGCGCGCTGCGGATGATATTCACAAAGTCATCGTAGTCCGCTGGGGTCAGGTGGATCAGCCGGTGATGGATATACTGCAGAGAGAGAAAGAAGAGGATGATGATGATAGAGGAACAGAGGGTGAATAGCCCCTCTCACCTGCAGGTAGGCCTGTGTTTGTGTCTCTCTAACGTGTGTGTTTGTATGCAGACTCATCTGCGGGTATGCCTGTGTGCATATCTATAGACTGTTAGTGTGTGCATTCTTGCACCTGTGTGTCTAAAGCTCAGGTGTCTGGGAGTGGGTCGTTCTGTATAACCCCCTCACCTGCAGGTATGCCTGCTGGCAGCGCTGCACGAGCTGGTGGAAGGCAGGCATGCGCAGGTGTGCGTGGATGTGTGCGGGATTCAGCCGCTGCAGCGCCTCCATGATGATCTCCTGCAGCACGAAGGGGCTGAGCACGCCCTTCGCAGCCCCCACACAAAACTGGTACACATAGTTCACTCCTGTAAAGACACAGAGAGAGAGAGTGAATACCTTCCCATACACACAGACACAGAGAACCCCCCCCCCCCCCCCCCCCCCCTTCCCCACCCCCCCTTACCAAGGCGCGCAGCCAGCCCCAGCAGCCACTTGACGTCTTCAGTGTAGGGGGGGCTGCGGGAGAAGTTGTTGGGGTGATCATTGTGAGCCCTGCGCCCCAGCATCTCCAGAGCCAACATCCCTGTGAGGACAGGAGACAACACACACAGTGTGATTAAAACTGAACACACACACAGACACTCTATAATACACACAGACACACGAATACAAACACAGACACTAATACACACACAAATACAAATGCACACACACACACAGACACTCTGTAATACACAGCGTGCAGTAAGCAGTGAGTAAGAGGAGCACGGAGTCTGTGTGCTGACCAACTCTGTAGGCAGAGTGCAGGTAGTGCAGGCCCTGCTGGCTGACTGGCTGGCTGTGCTGCTCCTCCTCGGAGGGGAAGGGGGCTGGCTGGGGGGCGAGGCCAGGCAGAGAGGAGCCTGCATGCATGCCACCTACTGGAGACAAACAAACACAGCAGAGATTAATAACACCAACTGCAGTGCAAGAGCCAGGTTTTACATTCATCCGGTCAGCTTAATAATAATAATAATAATAATAATAATAATAATAAATCAATCAACAACAACGATAACGAGAGCCAGCCCAGGTTTTGCATTCTCTCCACTGACCTGCCACGGTGGTGCCGAGGGGCAGCCCTGCTTCGGGGTGGTAAGGGTGCACAGCGATCTGTGTCATGGACGGGACAGGCACACCTGGGAAGCTGACTGCGGTGGCTGCCATGGGGGGGTGCGGGTGGGGGCCCGTCGCCACGGAGAAGGGGTACTGGGCCCCCATGAAGGCCGGGTGCACTACCTGGGAGGGGACACAAACACACTGAAGTCAGTTAGACAGTGATCCAGGCAGCCAAGCTGCTCACACTGCAACCACACCAGCAGGGGGGCAGTGTGCTCCACATAGCATTGCACAGCCAGTCACAGACGGACATACGCACGCACGCAGAGTGATCCTGGCAGCGAGGCAGGTTCACACTGCAACCACACCAGTGTGTACACTTGCAGACAGTCAGTGATAGAGATTGTATCTATAAGATTTGATTTTACACACACACCAGACTCCCACAACCAACACCCACAGAAACTCAACCAGCATGCCTCCACACTTCCATGCGAGTCCGCTATCAACACACGTAAACAGAGCCAGATAGAAACACACAGTCCCTCTCTCTCCTTACCTGCGGGTACGCTCCCCCTGACACAGGGAACACAGCTGGCCGGGGGACGTGCTGCAGGGGGTGCCCCAGATACTGCGGAGTGCAGATGGAGGACAGGTGCGTCTGGATGGTGGTGTAGGGGTGCAGCCCCTGTGTGTGGGGGTGCCCCATGGCAGACCCCGCAATGGCGTGCTGCTGGTACAGCGTGGAGCCCACCGATATCACAGGGACCACAGACGCAGTGCTCACCGTCACCGCCACCCCCCCCCCTCCCTCCAGGAGGCGCCCAGGCTCTAGCCGCTCGCCGCGGCTCCTGCCGGCCGGCGGCCCATTGGCCCCGGGGCGTCGGGGGGGGCGACCCTCACGCTGGGACCCCACCCCGCCCCCCACGGTCTGCTCATACAGCCAATACCACTGGTGAGCCACTTCGAAAAGGACCTCGGGGTACACCCCTCCTCCCTTCGCAGCCTCCTCCACCGCCATGCACGCCTTCTCCAGCATCACGTTGTCCTGAGAGATGGGAGGAGAGAGAAAATGTTAAAGGCCATGGTTAATACAACATTACCATTTTGAACTTTATTTAAAAGACCTCGGCTGTCTGTAACATCTACACATAAACCTGGGAACTCTATCTTAGAAGCAAGTAGCCACCCTCCACCCCCTTCGTCTAGTCCCTACCTGTTCCTTGCACTGCACGTGCATAAGGCAGGCAGATACACTAATCTATACCCCACACCTCCTCAGTCCCTACCTGCTCCTTGCACTGCACTAGCGCCCTTTGGATCTCGTTGGGGTTCAGTGCGTGTGCATGAGGCAGGCAGCTCAGTGCCAGCTCTGCCGCGGCCCGCACCATGTTGAGGTCACGTGCTCGCGAGGCCCGGTCCGCTAGAGAGGCTACCTCTGGGGGGGTGAGGTGACCATCCCAGCACTCCACCAGGATATTGAGAGCAGCACTGCCGATCTCCATCGCCTGGCCTGGTGGGGTGGGGGGGGGGGGGAAGAGAAAGAATGAAGAAAGAGCGAGAGAGAAAATGCGAGAGATGCACACACACACACACAGTGAAACAGTCACAGACAGACTGTCAATCACAAAGGCTCGCTCACCAGTGATCCAGGAGACGTGAGAGGAGTAGGTCCTGGAGAGCCAGTTGGGTGAGACAAAGTTGTGCAGGCCCAGGGCGTACAGGCCGATCTCGAAGGCGCACAGGTGCAGGTTGCGGTGTGGCCCCTGGTGGCCCCCGCTGGCGGAGGGGTGTGTGAAGATGGAGGTGGAGCTGTTGCCGCCGGCCTTGATCAGCACCGTCTTGGCCAGCTCAAAATAGAAGTGCGCTGCGGCCTCCGAGGGCTGGTTAGGGACGTGTGGAACGTGGCACTCCGGCCGACGCCCCTTGTACCTGCGTAACCAGACAGACCTTCATTAGGCTCCCAGCCAAGGACTGGTCCCAACCAGGCCCTCAAATAGTTAAAGTTAAGTTTGAGAGTTCTGTATGTCATCTCATGCAGTTTCTGGCTGCTCAGAATCAGAGCTACCAGTGTGAAAAAGTGACAATCGTGATGTATATCAACAACATGTACAGAATAATGTTACCACTTTCCAGTTACCAAGTTTCACGAGAATTTGAAAAGTGGTTATCGAGATAGCTGTAAAAAAAAAAAAAAAAAAAAAAAAAAAAAAAAAAAACAGTCCAGGTTTTACTACGAGCTTGATTAGCCAGAGTGTATAGGTAACAAGCTCAGGAGTGGCTCATTAGACTCATAGTAAAACCAGGAATGGATCAAACTGCTATGCATGAAAAAAAGGGAGTTTCATCAGCAGTGGGACAAGAGAGTCACTTTATACAATAAATTGGAACATGCCTTGGCTTCAACCCTTTATATAGCCAGCCTTTGTTTATCACAGGAGAGTAGAAGTGAGTTTATCTGCGTTTACCCTTGACTACACTACTGAAAAGATCCTGCTCCTTTTTCAGTTTGCTCGTTGTCACTCTCACCTGCTGCTGTCGGCGCTCTTGGCTCTGGCCCCGCCCCCTGCCCTGCGTGACCCGCTGGAGGAAGAGGAGCCCAGCGAATCGGACGAGGAGCTGCTGATGCTGTCACTGTCCTGGCCTCGCCCCCAGGAGGCTGCTGCCCAACCACCTCGAAGAGGGCGTCGGCTGAGCGTGGGGGAGCTGTCGGAGGTGGTTTCGGGGGCGCTGCTGTCGATACTAGCCATGCCTGAAAAATGGGGGGGGGGTGTCAGAGTGAATCTGTAGCCAGTCTAGAAGAAGCTATAAGTGAAACACTGAGAAATCCCTGGGGTGCTGCAAGTGTGTCTGTGTTTTGGGTGCTTGTTACCTGTGTGCTTCTTCTTCTGTCGAACGGGGGAGCCCCAGCAGCGGCCACTGTACGCCCCTCGAGCTCCAAGGGCCAGTCGGCTGGGAACCCGGCCCTCAGGCTTGAAGGGGGGAGCCTCGCTCTGCAGCTCAGAGGAGGAGAGGGGTGTGCCATCTAGGTGGGGACAAACAAACAGTTAAACACAGAACAGTAATATTACTGCTTACACAGGCTTTGTGTGTATAAATAAACCTGTTTTTCGGTGCTGGAGATGATTTTCGAGGGATGGGCAAATCTGGCACCAACATCCCAATCCAGCCCAGAACCCTTACGTCCTTTACGATTCGGTGTCACTTCTATTGCATCTCAGCGATTGTGGTCATTACTTCATGTGTAACTATTAACAGAATGCATAGAAAAAATATATAAAAGACTGGAATAGAATTTTGGTGCCAGATTTGGCCACTCCTAAAATCACACTGAACTTCCAAAATATACAGTATTCATAATTCTGCACCATTTTCAATTCTACTTAAAACATTAGTGAACAGCTCCCTGGTGACCAAACAGTGCATCACAGAGAGTCTGTCAGACATGTTCCCTTTGAATGTCATCCTCCACGTACCCTCCAGTTTTTGCGATGCTCCAACAATTGTCAAACTGTATTTCTCTTCTCTTGTATTACTCACTCTCCCCACTCCCCTCTCTCACCCTGCTGCTCTCTGCTGCTGTAGTTCTCTCCGGCAGGCCCCTGCACCATGCTGGTCAGCCCTGCTTGCTGATTCGCTGTCCCACCACTGACGACGCCCTGCGCCGCTCCGGACCCTCCTCCCACGGCCTGTCCCGTGTGCTTGGCCACGCCCGCTGTTTGTGCCGCGTGCTTGGAGGGGGAGCGCTGGCTGCCCATGGCCGGCTTGCTGGAGTAGAAAGAGCTCAGAGTCTGGGGCTTGTGAGTCTGGCTCTCCCGGTCCAGCAGCTTGTCCAGGATCTACGAGGACAAAAAATACGACACAACACTGCTTCTTAATAATGATGCTACTAACCAATCTAGAATCTGCACGCAGAAGAGAACACACTGGATCTCTCACATACAAAATAGCACAACACACTACTGTCAATAACAACCATAACAAATTTCCCCCTTTATAAAGTGCCACTGCTACGAGACAGTGATATTTGTGTCCCACATTCGAACGAGAATAGAAGAGCTGGTCTAATGGCATTACAGGGCAATAGGGAGCAACGACCATTCGGCCTCATAACTGTGCCTGTTTATCTATCTGTGTCGTACCTTCTTGAGCTTGCCCTGGTCGTCCTTGTAGGTGATCATGAGCGCCAGGGCCAGGTCCCCCTTCTCCCGACGCGTCCCCTCACACAGCAGGGGGTGCTCCGCCTCGCTCACTGTCGTCTTCATACCTGAGAGAGAGCGAGAGAAAGACTGAGACACTACCACACATACACACTCCTTGTGACACTATACCACTCTCACATCAACTCCTTGAGACACTGTATACACACACACACACACACTCTCACCGAGCGCTGCGACAGCTGCCTCAAACCCCAGCTCCTCGTCTCCTGGCATCTCGTTGTTCCTGTTTCGGCTTGGGGGACGGGAGCCGGTGGGGGAAACCACTGTGGAAGAAACAGGGGTGGGGAAACACAGTCAGAGACAACACCTCCACTACATGGTACAGTCTGGCTCAAAACACAAGTTCAGATCAGAAAGTAGGGGACACTTTGTAAATGACTTCAAAACGCATGGGGTAGTTTAGCTAGTGAGGCAGGGACAGTTCAAACACCGAGTTCACTGAAAACACAAGCTGGTTCTGCACTGTGGCTTCAGATTCCTTTAGAGAGACACCGATGATGTGCTGGGTGCTTGTTGCTGATCCTGCCTAAGAGCACATCCAATACGACCCGGTAGAGACTGCAGTATCAGTGCTGCAGATTCTGAGTGGTACAGAGTCTACTGACCAGTTACTGATCCACTTTGTGTGTGGTTCTGACCAGGGGTGCAGAGTACACTGAATTTATAGCTAGCATACCCTGACTGTAAATATTGTAGATTCTGACCTGGACCATACTGCCGGTACTGACCTGGGGTGCAGAGCACGTCGAAGATGAAGCTGGCCAGCATGAGAGGCAGGACAGGTCGGTAGTCGCAGAAGTTCCCGTCACGGAGCTGCTCGGCTCGCTCCCGGATAGAACTCATCTCCACCAGGCCCAGAGGCAGCTTCTTCAGCAGGGCCACCACCTCTGACTCCTGATACGCCAGCTTCACCTGGGGGGGACAGGGGGGACAGCAGGGTCACCGATACAGAATACCAACACAGTGAGAGACACAGACAACACACATAGTGATGTAATTCACTTTTTCAGTAACAGGGGATTGGTTTTAGAATATTAATCCTCTAGCCCCACCTACAGCAATCATCCCTGTGCTGCACCAAAGCTACGCCCTTGGCCCCATTACCTTGGTTCCATTCATTATCTCAAGGGCCTATTTGCTCCACTGCCTCAGTAAAGCCAGTGCCTCCCTGCCTGGTTACCTCGAGTGCCTTGGTGGAGGCTGGGGGTCTCTGCAGCTCCAGGGAGAACATGCCAGTGTTGAAGGCTAGGTTGTGCAGCTCGGGGCGCTCACTCAGCACAGTCAGCAGGAAGGCAGTCTTGCACATTGTGCCCGTGGCAACCAGGGTCTGCCGGCTCGTCGACACCTTGCTCTTTTTACCCTGGAGAGACGGGGCAGGAAGGGGAACAAGCGATAAGGACGGCAATTAAGTTGGAAAGCTAAAAGCCAAATATGACTTTCTGAGAACAGCCCTGTCTCTGTGCCTTTAGCTCTGACCCTGCATAGCTGCTGGACAGTACCTTGGACTAGGGTGCCCTGGCTCTGTGCCCATGTTGACAGTACCTTGGTCTGGGGTGCCCTGTCTCAGTGGCCCTGCTCCAACAGTACCTTAGTCTGGGGTTGCTCCACCTTCAGGTCAGGAGGGTTGGCTAGCAGATCCTCTGCCAGCTCCACAGCCAGACGGCACGCCTCGTTACTGTAGCCATGAGCGTACAGGGCCTCTGCACATGCAAACAGCACCTGGGGAGAAAGAGGGTTCACTAAAACTATCCAAATTAAAGACTAGAGAGAGAACAAATGAAAGAGACAGGTCACATTCAGAAACCACAATCCTGGAGTGAGCTCCAGCACTCCAAGGCTGCCGTGTGTGTGAGAGCATGACCACCTGTCTTACCTCTATGCGCCCCTCCTGCTCCAGTGGCTTGATCCCAGAGAAGATGTCTGGTTCCTCCTCTCCGTTGGCGCAGTGCTGGCCACCCCCACCATCCTCAGAGGCAGCGCTCGGGTAGTATGCCTGGTAGTCATCCTCCCTTGGAGGCTCCGGGGCCTGGGCAGAGATCGGCTCTGCCTCCCCACTCTCCCTTTCCCTCTCCCTCTCCCTCGAAGAGGCAGGCTCCGCGGCAGGGTCCTCCCCCTCTTCCAGCTCCTCAATCTCAATCTCAGCCTCCACCTCCACCTCCAACTCCACTCCCCTGCCCTCTGTGCCTGCGGGTGAGCTCTTGCTGGGGTAGTATCCTGTGGTGCTCCCTTTCCCGGGGCTGTACTTGCGTGGTGCGTCTCTGTGCAGGGTGGGTGGAGAAGGGATGGTTGATGCTGGGGGGGGCATCAGGTCGAAGGTGTTGCTGGCTTCGGCCCCCAGCGCCAGACTCGACCCGTCATCCATGCTGAGCTCAGCTAGGTCTGGTTCCAGAGAGCTGTCCTCACTGCTGGTCCTGCGCTTGATGGACCCATGCTTGACACTCCCGGCTCCACCCGCCTTACCTGCCTGAACCAGCTTCACTTTGCCCCCCAGAGCAGAAGCAGCAGGAGACCCCCCAACCACAGTCTTGTACACCCCCTTACTGCCACCACTGTCCTCCAGAGCCAGCGAGATCCCCCCTCCCCCTCCCCCCAGCCGGCTCCCCAAAACTAGCCCTCCCCCACTGGAGACACCTTTACGCTTTCCTGTCTCTTTGGGGCGCACTGCCACTTCCAGGTGTGAGTTGCTTCTGCTGCCCCTGTGCTCTGCTGCACCCTCCTGCCCGTTTGCCCTGCCCGCTCCTGGCTCCGGGGGTTCCCCTGCCCCTGCCCTGCCTGCCTTCTGCTGCTGCACTGTCCTAGCCCAGCAGAAGGCCAGACTCTTCTTGTCCGCGCTGCAGTAGGTGATGCCAGGCAGGGGGTAAGCACTCTCCCAGTTAAAGAAGCAGGACTCCACCGCTGGCTTGAAGCCCTGGAACAGCTTATCCAAGGACTTGCGGTGCTGCCCCCGCTTCACGATCTCAATCACCTTGAGGTGCCACTGCTTGAGCTGAGCGCACAGCTCCCCTCGCCTGGGGAGAGAGAGAAGAACGAGGAAAGCAATGGGTGAAAGGACAGGAAGGACAAGAGGGGGAAAAAGGGAGGCAAGGTGTGAAACAAAAAGATGGTTACTGCTGGGAGTTACATGAAAAGGACTACTTTACACCACTTACATTTCCTGACAATTAATTTCTTGCTTGTTTAACTTCCTACTGTGAGTGTTCAGTAAGATTCTCTACTGCCGTTTCTGCTAACAGGCAAGTAGCAAGAACTCAACTACATTATCTGCCAACGGGGAGCAATTGGGGTCTGGAGGAGAACAGTGTTACCTCTGTGGGCTCATGGTGGGGTCCAGCACCGCCAGTCTCCAGAGCACCACCATCTCGTCACACATGCTGGCGCAGGCGTGAGCCGCCACCTCAGACTGGCCGTTACTGCGCCCGGTGTGCCCGCTGGCACTGCTGTGAGAGGCGGAGGTGCGCACACTGTACCACCAGCCGATTATCTGCAAGACAGACGGGGGACGGGGGACAGGAGATTATAATCCTGGACTCTGCATTTGAAACAGGCATGGCGAAACACTGCTCAGGTTACCTAGTGTGTGTGTCAGGTTCACCTGCTCAGGTAAGTGTGTTACTGGCTGAGGTGTGTCTGTGTCTGGTGTACCTGCTTGTAGATGAGAGCATCAGGTTTACTGCTCAGGTGTGTCTGTGATTTGTGTACCTTCTTGTAAGTGAGGCACTGTCCAGGTGCATTAGTTGGGTTTACCTGTTCAGGATTGTTTGTGTCTGGTGTACCTGCTTGTAGAGGAGTGCATCAGGTTTACCTGCTCAGGTGTATTAGTTACCTGCTCATAGGTGAGGCACTGCTCGGTGAGTATCTCCAGCAGGGGCGCGGCGTTGCTGTCTCTCCTCTTGAACATCTCCCTCACAATGGAGAGCAGGTTCCAGATTCCCTCCGGCTCACGGCCCCTCAGGGGCCTCAGCAGGCAGGCCCACTCTGCAGCAGCAGGGGGCTCAGTGGAGGAGAGGTACATGGAGTTCACATCACTGCAGAGTGAGAGAGCGTACACCGAAATTCACCATCCTAGTCAATTGGTCTATTTCCCCTCCTTCCCCATTCTCTCTATCCCCCTACACCCAGCTCACCTGAACACCACCGGCGAGGGCCCGCAGAACTTGTGCAGAGTCTTCTTGATGTTGTCGCTCAGCGTCGACTCGTCAAGGTACCAGGTGCTCTGATCAGAGGCCGAGGGGCCGGCCGTGGGGTCTGTGGGACAGAGAGAAACGAACAGACTTGGCTTGGTAAACATAACTTCAAATCAAAAGATGATCAGAGTTGAGCTGCATGTCCCTTCCTCTCTCTCTTGCTCTCTCCTTGAGCTTAGCTAGATGATGCTGGGCTAAGCTATCCCTCACCCCTCTATTCAGGGGCTCAGCACACAGTGTTGATGGTGGTGGACTGACAGTAACAGCTCGTTAGGAGACGCTGTGTTGTTCTAGCCCTATCCCTCTCCCTTCTCCAACCGTTATCCCCCAAACCAACCCCCCACCTGGCGCTCCGCATACAGTATTGATGGCGGTGGACTGCGAGGAGAGGAGCTCGTCCAAGAGACGCTGGGCTGTGGGCAGGATCTGAAAACAAGACAGTAGATAGACAGGGCGCAAGATTAGTCCTGCAAGGACAGTCAGCTACCATCTCGTAAAAACTGAGGCTGTGGAAGAATATGGGAGTACGAAACTGAAATTCAGGCTCTCACCTGCTGTGGCAACTCACTGATGAGGTACTGAGCAAACTTCTGGAGCTGGTCTCTCTGCAGCCGGGACAGAGACTCAGAGACCGGAGCGCGCAGACACACTGCCGATGACTGGGAAGGAAAGAGGGAAAAATAAATAAATTAACAGATACAGTGTATACAGTGGTTTGCAGAAGTATTCACTCCCTACCAGTAATGTCACATTTTGCTGAATTACAAATAATGGGTGCAGTTTTTCAAACAAACTTTGTTATTCAAAGCTGTATTGGTTAAATTGAACACTGTTATATGAGGAGGACATTAAATGTCAGCAAAATTTGCAAAGAAAATGTACAAAATGAAATTTACTGGTTGCACAAGTATTCAGCCCCTTAAGTCAGTACTTGGTAGAAGCACCTTTTGCAGCAATTACTTCTATGAGTCTTTTTGGATAGGTCTCCAACTTTTCACAGTTTGATGGTGAAATTTCTGCTCATTCTTCATGGGAAAATTGCTCTAGTTCTGATAAGTTTGTTGGGGATTGTCGATGGACTGCAATCTTCAAGTCTCACCATAAATTTTCAATTGGATTCAAGTCAGGACTTTGACTGGGCCACTCAAGAACAGTAATTCTCTTCTTGTTCAACCACTCCAGCGTGGCTTTGGCTTTGTGCTTCAGGTCATTGTCCTGCTGAAATGTGAATTTCAGTTTCAGTTTCAATTTCAGTGGCTGACTCGAACAGGTTTTCCTCAAGGATTCTTCTGTACTTTGCACTATCCATTCTCCCCTCTATCCTGACAAGCCTCCCAGTCCCTGCTGAAGAGAAGCATCCCCATAACATGATGCTGCCACCACCATGCTTGACAGCTGGGATGGTGTTGACTGGATGATGTGCAGTGTTGGGCATGCGCCAGACATAATGCTTGGAATTTAGACCGAAAACTTCAATTTTTGTCTCGTCTGACCACAAAACCTTTTTCCACATGTCTGCAGTATCATCTACGTGCTTTTTTGCAAACTCCATACGTGCTTTAAGATGAGGCTTTTTGAGTAATGGCATCTTTCTTGACCCGTCCATACAGGCCAGCTTTGTGTAGGGACTGGCTTATTGTTGATGTGTAAACACTGACTCCCATCTCAGACACATAATTTTGCAGATTTTTCAAGGTCATTGTTGGCTTCAGAGTGACATCGCGAACCAGTTTCCTGCTGGCCCGGTTGCTCAGTTTGGGAGGGTGACCTGATCTGGGTAGTGTCTGGGTGGTATGATACATCTTCCACTTCTTTATGATGGACTTCACTATGCTGAGAGGGATAATCAGCACCTTTGAAATGTCCTTGTACCCTTATCCTGCTCTGTGCCTCTCTACCACTTTATCCCTGACTTGTTTTGAAAGCTCCTTGGTCTTCACGGTTGCTTTGTTGGATCCCTATGTGAGTTGCAGCTTGAAAGTCTTTATATACCTGAGGGAAATTATCTACAAGTTAAACCACTTTGAGTACACACAGGCTGAAACCATTTCACTAATTTTGTGACCTTTCAAACAAATCATTTGCACCTGAGCTGATTTAGGACTGCAGTAGCAAAGGTGTTGAATACTTACGCAACTGAGATTAATCTGTTTTTCTCTGTAAATCTTATTTATATTCTATATGCATTTTTTAACTTTATCAACATGGAGTAGTTTGTGTAGATTCTACATGTAAAGTCTAATTTGAAAGCATCGTGGAGTACGATCAGGTGCCAACAAAATGTGAAAACTATGCAGTATATAAATATATTTATATATAAAATTTAGATGTACATTTTGAACAAGTTCTTCAATTTGCACCCACGTCGATTCGCATCTCTGTGGTTAGAGGAGTGTCAGGGTGTCTCTGTGCAGACGGTGTTGGGGGGGGTTGCAGTGGGAGTTAATTCGGATCCAATTAGCAGCAGCAGCCCCAGGGATTTCCCCAGAGCACTTCAGAGAAGATCATCACTCAGATACCACTCCCTGTGAAAACCACACTGCACACCCACAGCACTCACACTGCACCAGCACCAAAGGGCAACCTAAATCTGGACAAGAGCGAGGAAACCACAGACACAAACACACACACGCACATCACACTCACAATGTGTAGAGTGTATAGATTGAGTATCGTAATCATGTTGTGCACTGTGTAGGTAGGTTGCGCAGATTGTATACGCTGTGTATCGTACTCGAGCTGTGCAGATTGTACATGACACTCACGTTGTGAATCCTGAAGAGGCACAGCGCTACCACATGGGCGCACCACTTGGCTCCAGCTCCACAGGTGCAGCTGCAGGAAGAAATGCGGCAGCGGTCAAACATCACGGCCACGTTGTACGCACCCTTCGCCTGAACCACCTGGGGGGAGACCACCGTGGCACTGAGGTGGAAACCTGGGGGGAGAGGGGGAGGGGGGGGCAGGGTTAAAGCAACCAGGACTCACAGCGTGCGTAGAGATTTTGCTGTACACGACTGCGCCGGGAAACAAACTGCTCACACTCAGAGTGAAGCCTGAGTTTCCATTTCAAAGACACCACTTCCACCTCCACTTGATTGAGGGGAGTGTGCGCCAGTGGACAACGTGGAAATCCCGCTCAAAAACGAATGATTCGGATCCCTGGATTTCGGCACAAGAGGCTGCAAGTGCGAGTGTGTGTTCTGGTGGAGTGCAGGGAGACTTACTCATCGGCAGTGGGTCCTTCAGTGTGCGAGTGTGTAGGGGTGGGGTGTTCTGAGGCTCTTACCAATCTGCAGCGGATCTTTCACAGCCCTCATCCTGTACAGCTGCTCCCCCCGCTGGAACTCATCAGCACTGCCGTTAGCGAGACACGAGTACAGCCTGCAGAGAGAGGGGGAGAGGGGTTACTGTGGACTGAAACAGAGAGAGCGACGCTCGCACAAACACAGTAGGCTACCCTCAGCTCTGTGTCTGTACCTGATGTCCTCCTCGTTCTCTGGGAAGCTCCAGTAGGCTATCCTGAGCTGCAGCTGCTCCGGGACTGGGGGGTACACCTTCTCCACCACCTCAAAGGGGATGTGGAATGCAACCTGCTTAGCAGAGAGCTCCACCAGAGGGATCACCTGACCATCTGAGAGGGGAGGAAGAGAGAGGGAGAGAAGGAGTGAATACCGAGAGAGAGAACACAACGTGAATCATGATCTGCTCTGATTAAGCAAAAGAAATCCCACCAAGGTTATCAGTGATGTATATAAACTGCAACATAAACCAGGAAACAAACAAGTGATTTTTCTTTTTTCGGTCTTCAAATTCTGTTTCTGTTATACCAAGAACATGTTATAAAATATCCACATTGGTTTATCGCAAGGGAACAGCAAAAATCTTAAATCTGTAACTGGGCACGTTCAGAGCGACACTGCGCACTGTTTGAGGGGCGTTACTAACTACAGTGATGCTTATGGCCCTGGCCTAACTCCAGTCACTTTGAGAACTCAGAAGGACGAGCCCAGGAACACTGACCATTAGAATGACAAAACACAAACAAACTGCATGGAGGAAAGAACCACAAGCAAAAGAGACTCGCACACACAGACTCTTACATAGAGACACAGACACACACACACACACACACAGAGACTCTTACATAGACACACACAGACTCTTACCTATAGACACACACAAAAACACAGACTCTTACATATAGAAACACACAGAAACACAGATACTCTTACATATAGAAACACACACACACACACACACACACACAGATACACTTACATAGAGACACACAGAAACTTATATATAGACACACACACAGAGAAACACTGAGACTCTAACAAAGACATGCACACTTTTGGCTTGTTCCTCCCTGTGTTTGGAGCGGGCTGGACTCTGGGGGCTGCCTCAATTGAAATTCACAGAATCAATGTGGATTTCTATAAATCTCTCAGTAACCCTTTGCACAAGTACCATGAGTACAACCAAGCACCACAACACACATGCAGCCCCAACACCATGGAAATGGAAATAAGACTCACTGCATAGTAGTATGATCCATTCCTGGTTTTACTAGGAGTTTAATAAAGACACACCTGAGCCTGTTAAATATACACTGGGGCTAGTCAAGCTTGTAGTAAAACCTGGAATGGGTGGAACTGCTACGCAATAGGAGTCTTACTTCCATCCCTGTGAGCAGATACAAGCAGAGCTGGGGCCTCACTGCACAGAGAGCAACGCGGGGATAAGGCGGGCTGTGTGGAAAACACACTGAAGGGGTGCAAAGTAGAGGGGATTCCATTGGGAATGTTTGTAACCAGTCAGAAAAGCTATCATGGGAAGCCCTCTATTCAAGTGCTGTTAGTGTTTTTTAATGCATGGCGACATTAATGTGCTTACCTGAAATATTAAATTGATAAACTTACACTGCACACATCCTGCTTTAAAAATATGATTACATATCTCTGACAATGATGAAACGTTTTGGAAAGTTTGTAAACATTTCAAACTGGAAAAACTGGTTTAAAATTCAGGCAGTGTGGTCTAGTGGTTAGAGCTGAGTGACTGGGAGGCAGTGTGATCTACTGATAGGGCTGTGAAAGGGAGGCAGTGTGATCTAGTGGTTAAAGTTGAGGGGCTGGGAAGAAGGAGTCTGTTCTACATGTTGGAGCTGAGGAGTGAGGCAGTGTGATCTAGTGGGTCGGGCCTCTCATTTACCGAACTCAAACAAATACCCAAAACACGCAAAGCTTTCAGATACACCAATTCAGTTATTTTATTTTTTACCTTTTATTTTGACAGTGGGAGAGTTGGGTCCTGCCGACTGCTTTCTCCACCCCCGCCAGTTCTGACACAGGCTCTCCGCCTCGGAGATGAAAGAGCATAGCGAGTCCTCCTCGAACCGGTCCGAGTCTTCGAAGGAAAACCTTTCCCCGTCCTCCCACTCGGCGAACATGAGTTCCATCACAGCCGCTCGGCTCACCGAGAGCAGGTGACACGCCAACGGCGCCGCACACACCAAGGCTCGGCTCTCCGAAGAAAAAAAGTGGGGGAGGGTGTCCAAGCAAGACGAGGGAAGGAAAGGCAAGGAAACAACGAAACGGTTTTCCTAGCTCGCAGCAACACAGTACTGCTGATTCCGATCAATGTGTTTCCTTCCTTTAGTTGAGCGAATGGAAGTTACTGCAACGGGTGGAGCTTCAGACTTCAAACGCAGCACTCCTTGTTCGTGTTTGTATTCACATGGGTGCCATGTACTGTTTTTTTTTTTGTACACTTCCAGCACCTTTCTTAGACATGTACTCAACAAGCACTGAGCCAGCACTCGCACCAAATCAGTCAGCGGTGAACGAAAAGCGATCTTTACTTCTCACGAGTTGCTAATACTACATTTACATATACTGACTTTTACTGTAGAAACAACAACCGCTGTGCAATTTAATACTCGAGCTACATATTTAAAAAAAGACATTATGAATATGCAGAAACAGAACATATATATTTTATTTTAACAAACTGGGAAAAGAAAACGCGGTATTAGTCAACTTGTGTCTCGGCGAGAGTCACTCTGGAATACACAGCGTCTGGAAGTAAACAAATACTACCACGCTGAATGATTTTCTTTTTATACAAAAAAAAAAAAAAAAACTACGAGACGAGACGAATAACAGTAGAGCCGGGGGGCAGGGGGGTGCTAGTGACATATAGAGAGGTCTCAGTGTAGACTAGTTTAACCAGTCCTTCATTTTAGTCAAATGATTTAGTTTCATTACTAAAAAAAAAGTTACTTAGCGTTATACCAATCTAATAATCTCACATCCCTTTTAAACTCATTTATAAAGATGTTTTTCTTCAGTAAGCACTATATAAATCTATAATCGATCAGAGACACACACACTGTACTGGTGCCATGTCTCACTCGATCGTTCAGTTGAATAATTCTCACCCGTCTTATTGTTCTTCTTCGTGTTGTTATTAATTCCGTGCTTGTTGTATTGCCGGGGTCTAGTCCTGAAAATGAGCTCCGGTTTTTAATAAACCCTCGGGGTGAAACACGTTACCAACCCGAAAATAATCCTCTGGTTCTCCGTGTGTCATAGTATATCTTTAATACTCTCTGATTACATTTTCTTCATTGCAAAAATAAAAACACAACATATAAACCACCAGCACCCACTGATCCGTCAAACCTCTTCTTGATATCGTGTTTATGTGTGTTGTTGTCTAAAGATATGGTTAGGGTCACGTTTACATATTTCGGATCTCTTTAGCGGTTTTGTAAAAACAAAACACAAACACACACACAAACACACACACACACACACCGATGCCGGTAGTATTGTTATGCAACACAGCACAGGAGAGCACCGTCTTTCTCAGTCTGAGTCTTATCTTAATCCGAGGAGCTCTTACTGTACGTTTGTTTATAATGACACTAATATTATATCTGAAATTAATGCAACCGATGATTATATCGGTATCAAAATAAAACTGCAATAACGCCACAAATTATATTCCTAATGTTTTTTTGTTTGTTTGTTTTTTTTTTTTTTTGTTGTTTCTTTCTTTCTTTCTTTCTTTTTCTTTCTTTCTTTCTTTCTTTCTTTGCAAAACAAAACAGCTACTGCGGTGGTATTTTGAAGCCTGTGACGGTCGATGAGAGCTCACTCGGCGGCCTGGGTTGCCAGTTTCACAGGCCCTCCGGATGCCGTGTTCAAAAGCCCTGTCTGCTTGCCAAAAAGGCTGCGGATGTCTCGGTCGCTTGTGTATTCCCGGGCCCCCCCGTTTTTTGCCGTTTCTTCCCGGTCGCCCCCCAGCTCTCTCTCCGCTAACGAAGATGGCTCTCTGAGACCCACACAGCTTCAGCCAGCTCTCCACGATCAGCTGATCGCAACTTCCGCCTCACACTCAAACTAAACTCTTATTTTGTAATAACTGTACAGTGTGATTAACACCCGGGCCTTTGTATACAACGGTAACGTGTTTTATCGTGTGTTTGGTTTTTTTTTTGCCGATACTTCTGGTATTTCCACCGAGAATACTCTGGTTTTCTATTTTTTTTTTTTTTTTTTAAATCCTTCACGACCTCTGACCCCAACTCCCCTTAATTGCTGTTGCTATGATGTAAACCGATACGCGCACGCATGTGGAGGATGACGTCACCGGTTTAAGGGTTCAGTTTGATTGGCAGGCTTAGTGTTTAGTGTGTTTGTGTGTGCGTGTACATACATCTGGAGAAGCGCTTGTTGAATAAACATCTAAACATTGTTAATTCTTATTCTGCACGATTGATCTCCCGTACATGCTGTTGATATATGTCACGGCCATCAACGTTTTCCATATACGCATCTCTCTAATTTTGAATTTAGCTGTGGCATGGGATGGATGCTACCGACAGGCTTGTTTTTAGAGGTAATCCAGGGATAGCTACAAATGCAATTCAGCCTATAAACCGCTTTATGCCGGTGTTACAGGTTTATCCTCACCCCAGCCTAATTCTTACCCTGTCGAGCTAATTCTCACTTTAGTATTCTGTCTAGAGAAGGTGAACATTAGCACAGACCAAATCTCACGCAACATTGTGTTCTGAGAGGGTAAACAAATATTGCTGAACTCATGTATTAAGCATTTGGTCTGATTTTTTGAGTTTTTGTCTCCAGCGCTACAGAAAGCACGTCTGTTTTTACCTGTGTATTATCTTTATACAGTGGTCTCTGCGTATAGGAACACCGAAGAGAACACTCCGCCTGAGGGAACACCCTTGTGGTGAAACAGATTTTCCCCCACTGTAAATGCTCCAACTAAAGAAACAGGAACTTCACTTAAAACAACACCTTTTTGGCACCAATAGCGATTCGTTGACAACTGATTTGTTTTGTAAGCTGCTTGAATCCAATTCGAAACTCTTGTACTCGGCTATCGCTGTCTCAACCTTTCTGCTCCCTCTTTTCTCCAGACTATTATTTCTCCCTACACCTCCTCTCATCCTCTCTGCTCCTTTGTCACTAGAAGATTAGCTGTACCACCCCGCTCCCCTGCTTCCAGAGCCCGCACCTTCTCCACCCTTGCCCCTCAGTGGTGGAACAACCAACCCACAGATATCAGGACTGCTCAGTCCCTGACCATCTTCCAGCGCCTCCTCAAGGCACACCTGTTCAGACAGCATTTGTAAACCTCACAACTCTCCTATATGGACTATATGGTACCCAGTTGTATCAATGCTTGCATCATATTGCACTT
Source organism: Polyodon spathula (assembly GCF_017654505.1). Taxonomy (NCBI): domain Eukaryota; kingdom Metazoa; phylum Chordata; class Actinopteri; order Acipenseriformes; family Polyodontidae; genus Polyodon; species Polyodon spathula. The sequence goes on from NC_054543.1 coordinate 8,388,928, forward strand.
GCACTGAACTGCTCCACACTTTGTTGTATTCTACTACTGCTCTCAATCATAATTATATTTTTTGTATCTTGTACGTGATTTTACTCCTAAAATGAGCCGTATTCCTGTTTTTTTGTAATTGCTCTTATTTTCTATCGTTCCTACGCATTTATTGTACTTACTACTTGCTTTTAATTAATAAATATTTTATTATAAGTTTAACTGCTTTTAGTCAAAATCACTCTCAAACGTAATTGTTTACTGTATTTCTTATTTGATTTTGCTCTTACTGCTGACTTTATTGTGTTTTATAACTGCTCTTATCTGTAATGAGATATTTTGTAATGTGATATTTTGTAAGTCGCCCTGGATAAGGGCGTCTGCTAATAAATAAATAATAATAATAAAAATAATGTATTCCAGTGCTTGCTGTGACTGTACACTATTCCATTCTGTGACTGTACACTATTGCTGTTAGTCTCTAAAGTGACTTTATACCCAACCTCTACTCTGCACTGACACAGATACACTGAGGCAGAGACACTGAGACAGAGACATGCACACCCACACACTGACACAGATGCACTGACGCAGAGACACGCACACACACATATACACTGACACAGTTACACCAAGACGCACACAAACACACACACTAACACAGATACACTGAGGCAGAGACACTGAGACAGAGACATGCACACCCACACACTGACACAGATGCACTGACGCAGAGACACGCACACACACATATACAAAAGACACAGTTACACCAAGACGCACACAAACACACACACTGACACATATACACTGAGGCAGAGACACTGAGACAGAGACATGCACACCCACACACTGACACAGATACGCTGACACACTGAGACAGATACACTGACACAGATACACTGAGACACACACGCAATGACACAGATGTACTGAGACAGAGACACACACACACACACACTCTGACACTGATGCTGACACAAAGACCTTTGGGGTTTTTTTTTGTGTGTGTTTCTGTGTCGTGGTCCTTCAGTTTCCGAAAGAGAACTAGCAGGAGATTCAAAAGGCCTTCATTACAGATCATGCTGGATTCAAAGTGGATGCCTGAAGGATTCTTTTGGCATTCAGAATGTGTGCAGGCAGTAGCCAAACAGGCAAATTAGCTTGAATGAATATTTATTGAATTGCAGTACAATACAAAACAAATGAGCAATCCATGTTTTGTTTAAATAAAATAATAATAAAAAAAATCATGTCTTTTTTTCTTAATGCTTGCAAAAAAAATTTAAAAATCCCTTTTGATTCTAAAAGTGTGTAAAGTGTAAAGTGTACTTCACGTAGCATAGTTGACACATGAACTTCTCCAACATGCTGGATATAGAGAAGCTGGACCCTGGCAGGGAGCAAGTCTGCAAGGTGTTTACATCATTCTAGGTCTGAGACCATTCCTCACTGAATAGTACCAGCCTCTTATTCCTTCAATCAATCAATCTTTATTTTATATAGCACCTTTCAAAGTTACATCAGAACCTGCAGCCCCAGTCTAGGGCTGTGTTGTGGGCTGTCTGTATTAGGGCTGTCAGACCAATAGGACTGATTTAGAGGTGTAGGTTGGACAGATGGCCATATTTTTGGTTGGTACAAGTCAAAATGCAAAATGTGTTTAAATGTTTAAGGTGTGTGTGTGTGAGTGTGTGTGTGTGTGTGTGTGTGGGGGGGGGGGGGGGGTTTGCTTTGTTTTTTATGGCACCTTGGTCATAGGTCTAGGTCTGCTAGCCAAAGCGCTTGGACAGCTCTGAGCCGTGCGTATTACACTTTGTTGGAGGCGGGAGTTACTGGGCAGGAGCTGGAGTAATCCTGGGGGCAGAAATATGAGAGAAGCAACAGCACTTAGATTTCTTTACCAGCTGCAATAAGAGTCTGAAATCGTCCAACCCTGATGTGTGTTTGTCTGCGTGACTGTAGGGATGTAAATTAGACTCCTATTGTATAGCGTTCCAGGCTTTACTATGAGGTTGACTAGCCTCAGTATGTAGGTAACAAGCTCAGGTGTGTCTAATTAAAGCTTAGTAAAGCCAGGAGTAGATGAAACTGCTATGCAGTGGGAGTCTTATTTCCATCCCTGGACTCCCTAGTGTTTTGCTGTGTTTGATTGCGTGCTTGCTTCATGTTTAGCAGCATGTTCGGTTGCATGTTACTTGTGGCTGTTCATCCCCTCTGCATGGCGCGCATGCTGTCCTCTATCCAGCGCAAGAACTTGTCGACCCGCGTGTACACTCCCGGGGAATCAGGTCGCCCACAGCCGTGACCCCAGGAAGTGATTCCGGTGAGGACCCAGCGACCCTCGACCCCAGGGCACACCAGGGGACCCCCACTGTCGCCCTGGCAACTGTCCACCCGCTTACTGTGAGAGAGGCTGCCAGCGCAAAGCATCCTGGGAGAGAAACGAGGACCGTAGCGAGAGCGACACACCCGACCGGGCAGGACAGGGACCCAGCCCTGGAGCAGGGTGCGAGAGTACGAGGAGCCTGGTGAGAGAGAGGGGGTGAAAGTGAGGAGAGAGGGGGTGAGATGTGACATACAAATGGAGAGATATACCCACAATTCTAACACAATCACTCCCACAGCCACTGAAACACACTCTTATTCTCACACTCTCACACAGACGCTGAGACACACTCTCACTCTCACTCTCACACAGACACTGAGACTCACTCTCCCTGTCACACCTGTGTCGCCCCATCCTGTGATGACACAGGTCGCTGTTCGCTTGTTGCCCCCGCCCTTGCTCCACTTCTTGCCCCAGTGGGGTGGGGGCAGGCAGGCGGGGACGATGTGAGGGTTGAAGGAGATGCAGCGGCTCTCTGCCCCTCGAACCCGGATCAGCGCGATGTCATAGTCACTGCTCTCCGGTCGGTACTTCCCATGAAGCAGTACACTGTACACTGGCAGCTCCTTCTCAAACTCATCCTTCTCTGCGGTGTGATAATCACCCAGCCGCAGGACATAGCGAGAGGGGTCCGAGCCAAACCTGAGAGACAGGGGGAGAGGGAGTGAGAGAGACGGAGAGAGAGACAGAGTAGTAATCACCCAGCCGCAGGGCATAGCGAGAGGGGTCCGAGCCAAACCTGAGAGAGAGGGGGAGAGGGAGTGAGAGAGGGGGAGAGGGAGACAGAGTAGTAATCACCTAGCCGCAGGGCATAGCGAGAGGGGTCTGAGCCAAATCTGAGAGAGGGGGGGAGAGGGAGTGAGAGAGACGGAGAGAGAGACAGTGTAGTAATCATCCAGCTGCAGGGCATAGCGAGAGGGGTCAGAGCCAAACCTGAGAGAGGGGGAGAGAATGTGGATATTTAGGGATGGAAATAAGGCTTCAATTGCATAGCAATTTGCTCCATTACATTGCGGTTAATCAAGCTCGAAGTAAAACCTGGAATGGGAGTCTTATTTTCAGTGAGAGGGAGAAAGGTCCACACTAAACATCTCTTGAAGCACTGTACCCCCTCCCCAGCGCTCCTCACCTCTTGAAGCAGTGTGCTGCAGTCAGGGCCCAGCAGGTGCTGATCAGCGTGGCTCCACACAGCGGCCGTGCGGCACTCCAGTGAGGCTTCAAGCGGAGAGAGGCCTGCCAGGGCCAGCCACCCCTACAGAGAGAGAGAAAAGAGAGAGACAGGGGGAGAGGAGTGAGATAGAGGGGAGAGGGGGAGGGAGGCTAGGGAGAGCAGAGGGAGGAGAGGGAGAAGGTTTCTTGTCTTAGTAAAGCTGACCTGAGTGATTTGACCCCTCCGATGATCCTTTTGCTCCGACCCAGTGCACTGGGTTTCAGCCCGCAGGCCTGTGCTGTGTCCGTGGCGCCCTCCACTGGTTTCTTCCTATACTGGCAGATCACACCCGCATCCTCGCTGTGCCTGCAGTTGTGCTGTCCGCCCCTGCGAGCCTCGCACTCGGATAGGCTGCTTTCCTGCCCTGAGCAGCGCACGTCATCCAGGTGGATCGGACCCTCCCCCTCCCCGAAATAGGCCATGGAGCGTGCCTTCGCCTCACCCCTGACAGAGAGGGGGAGAGAGGGGGGGTTAATAACAGTACAAATAATAATAATAATGATAAAAATGTTAATGATGACACTACTAATACAAATGATGATGATGCTAACAATAGCAATGATAATGTTAATGAAGCTGATGCTGATTGATCACACTGTTAATGATGCTGATTGATCACACTGGTAATGATGCTGATTGATCACACTGGTAATGATGCTGATTGATCACACTGGTAATGATCACGCGTGTTCCTCCTCACGTGTAGCCGAGTTGTTTGCACACCACAGCAGCATGGTCGTCAGTCCAGCCGTCATCACACACGCTGCCCCATTCCCCACCAAGCAGCACCTCCACCCTGCCCTCCCGCGGGCTCTCCCCGTCCACCAGCCTCACCGGAGCGCCTATCAATGCACACATACACTTGTCAATGCACACACACACTGGCCTGTCAATACACAAACAAGCCTGTTAACACACACACCTGCCAATACTAACACAGACCTGTCAATAAAAGCACACACACACCTGTGAAGAGCATATACATTGTATATACAGGAGTGCTAAACACATGTTTTAAAAGATTACAAAAATAAACATTGTAAGTGCAATACCATGCTCTACCAACAGGTGACACTGTAATTGTTTAACACGGTTTCAGCGTTGAGGAGAAGACTTTGTGACGGCTCATCTCTCCTGTCGAATGCACACTCTCTCTCCCCCTTACCTCTTATACTCCTCCCCCCTCTCAGTGTGTACCTGTCTCAAATGAAGGTTGGGGTATCTCGTTGGCCTCGTCCTCCCCCTCACACTGCACGCCCACGTCCTCGCTGTGCGTGCAGTCGTGTCTCCCCCAGGCAGCGTGTGCACAGCCCAGCAGGGAGCGCTCTCCCCCCTTGCACTGCACCTCGTCCAGCAGGATCAACCCCGAGCCAGCGCCGTACCGACCCTGAGCAGAGACATGCGCGCGCCCCCTACAGGAGAGGGGGGGAGAGGGCAAGAGAGAGAGAGAGAGAGAGAGAGAGAGAGAGAGAGAGAGAGAGAGAGAGAGAGAGAGAGAGAGAGAGACAGAATTACAGCAGGATCATCTCCACGCCAGCAGAGACATGTGCGCCCCTTACAGTAGAGAGCGGCAGAGGAGAGGAGATAGAGAGTTACGCGCACACACACACACACACACACACACAGGTGCCCCTTCGCTAGCTCACCTGAACCTGAGCTGACGACACACCACCTGTGCGTTGATTTCCGTCCAGCTGTCGTCACACACCGAGCCCCAGGCGCCATCGTAATATATCTCCACCCGCCCTTCAGAGGGTCTGTCTCCATCCACCAGCCTCACTACTCCGTCTGACAGGGGAGAGAGAGAGAGAGAGAGAGAGAGAGAGGAGTGTGTGAGTGTGTGGGACAGGGTGAGAATGAGTGGGAGCGTGTGTGTGTGTCAGTGGGAGTGTCTCACCGGAGTAGGGGTTGCAGGACACGGCCGCGTCCTCGATGTGGTCACAGTTATGCTCCCCCCAGCCGCTGTGCACACACTCCTCCAGGGACAACTCGTTCCCAGAGCAGCGCACCTCATCCAGGAGGATCGGCCCCGAGCCAGAGCCAAACTGAGCCCAGGACCAGGCCTTCGGAGTGCCACTGAGAGTGAGGACAGAGGGAGGGAGAGTTTCTTACACAGCTCTCAGATCGGGTTTTTAATGTAAATGTCTCCTTCACTAAATCAGATCTGAACCCAGTTTAAAAGCTGCCTGTCAATCACCTAAAGCCCAGCTGCCTACAGACCACCTCAGCGTCCGTGTCGTCCCACTGGTCGTCGCAGATCGTGCCCCACCTCCCACTGTGATACACCTCGACACGCCCCTCGAAATCCTCAGTCCCGCCCACCAGCCTCAAGGGGGTGCCATGGCCTGAGAAAAGAAAACACACACAGGTACACAGTGAGAAACACACACAGGCACACGGTGAGAAACACACACAGGCACACGGTGAGAAACACACACAGGCACATGGTGAGAAACACACACAGGCACAAGGTGAGAAACACACACAGGCACACGGTGAGAAACACACACAGGTACACGGTGAGAAACACACACAGGTACACGGTGAGAAACACACACAGGTACACATTGAGAAACACACACAGGCACACGGTGAGAAACACACACAGGTACACAGGCAGCCAAGCTCACCTCACTAGCACTCCTCCCAAGCCTTCTCTCATAGCTCCTCCAGTTAAAGCTCCCTCTCTGAATTATTCACACCTGTTCTAATGTTACATCCCAGCAGCGCACTGCATTCAGCCAGGGAAAGCCTTCCCATCCTCTCACACGTGACCCCACCACTTCTCCAGCTCACAGCGTGTGTGCAAGTGTGTGTGCAGCTGTGTCTGTGTGTGTAGTCACCCCTTTCCCTCCCCCCCTCTCCTCTTCCCTCTTCTTTCTCTGTCCACCTGGTCCTCACCCCCTCCCCACACTTCTCTCCTCTTCCTTCTTTCCGCTCTTCCTCTCCATATCTGATACTATGATTTCCCTCCCCCTCCCTCTCCCTCTCTCTCACCTTCAGGAGGCACACACACCACCCCTGCTTCGTTTCCATGATTACAGTCGTTGGTCATGAACTTCCTGTTCTTGCACTTCAGCAGGAAGTCCTCGTCTCCATGGCAGCCCAGTCGCTGGAAGTGGAAGATTCCAGAGCTGGGTGCAAAGTGGGCGTGTCTGAAAGGCGTGCCGATCTCACTGCGGGAGGTTCACGTCATTACATAGTATCATGATATTGAGCTCTACTAATGCTAGTGTCTCTCCTCAGCAGGTCATTAGAACCATAAGTGGAGTCATTTGAACCCTCAACTGGGTCATTAGATCCCTGGTACAGGTCTTAAGGACTTTACACAGGGTCATAAGAACGCAGCACTAGGTCATTAGAATCATAGGTGGCATCATTGGAACCCTAGGTTGGGTCATTATATTCCTGGGCGGCGTCATTAGAGCCCTATACTAGGTCATTAGAACCATTGACGGAGTAATTAGAACCCTAGGCTGGTCAGCATAACTCAGACCCCTCCTCACCCCAGCCCCAGCTGTCTGCAGATCACACTGGCGTCTCGCTCAGTCCAGTGAGAGTCACACACTGCCCCCCAGTGGCCGTTCAGATACACTTCAACCAGGCCGCTCTGAGATGAGGAGGAGCTGCCAGTCAAGCGCACAGCACCTGAAATGGGGGGAACGAGATGGGACGGGGGGGGGGGGGGGTGTTAAAACAAAAACAACATGTTTACAACAACCCTGCACCACCCTTTCCTTGCCCCTCTATCCCCTTCTCCTCCCCCCCACCTCTCCCATGCCTCACCCTGGTTGCAGTCGCAGTAAGCCCAGCCAATAGCACCAGAGCTCAGCCGGTAGAAGCACCAGGGGTTAGCCTCTTTGTCTGGGTTGCGGCAGTAGTTGTGCGCCCCCAGCCCTCGCAAAGGGTATTGCAGCAGGTAGTCAGGGAATTCCGTCCAGGACAGACAGGGGGCGCCAGAGTCAGTCTCAGAGACTGAGCCGTTATAATAGCCCAGCTCTGTGAACCCATCGGTGCAGGAGAGAGGGTCTGAGAGAAAGAGAGGGAGAGAGAGCAACAGCGTGAGACAGAGGGAAGGAGAGGGGGAGAGAGGGGGAGTGCTAGTGTCAGTTGGAACATTTTCATAATTCTCATTGGTATCACAAGTGATCAACCAATACACACTGCCGGTAATCCACAGCAGTGCAGTACCATGGTGTCCTATCAGACAGACAGACAGAGAGACAGTGTGGTACCGTATCAGGATCAAGGTCAGTCTGTCTGTACTGTGCAATTTATTTGTAATGAATCTGCCATCACTGGCAGCGCTGCTAATGGTTCTGCTAGCTAGGGTTTCTTCAGGGTAATACTCTGCGTAATACAATTCACACACACACACACACACACACACACACACACACACACACACACACACACACCAATATTTCAATATTATAAATAGGTTGTATCTGAATTCAAGGACACCTCTGAATCACTCGTCAACACTGAGACGCTGAGATCTTTTTAAATGTTGACATGAAAGGGTGTTCTTACCTGTACTGTGCACTGTGTTCAGGTAGCTCCCTCCATCACCAAGCATCTGTCAACACATCCATTGATTGATTGATTGATTGATTGATTGAATACATGCAGAGCGCATAGCCGTGTTTTTCATCCGTTTTTCTGAGCCTTTTTCATGCAACTCAGAGTAATCAACAGGTGACCCTGATCTCGCTGTCATAAATTAACATCCATAGGGTTGAATGGAGAGGCAAGAGCTAGACAGGAATGTCTAATTGTGAAATCAATAACTATCAGCCGAACAGTTAATCTGGTTAGATAAATGTTCGATCGCTAACATTAGAGAGCGTGGTTAAACAAATATTATTATTATTATTATTATTATTATTATTATTATTAGTAGTAGTAGTAGTAGTATAGGTGATACAGTCATATATTAAAATCAATGAATTATTCAGCGAGGTGAGAAGTTTGCGAGTTGTATTGTTCTGTTTTTCTACCCTTGCGGGCTCCAGATGCGGTCCAGTGACGGGTGGTGCTCCGGATCCCGTTAATTAAATATACTGAGCAATCAGGGCTGTGTGGGGGTGCCTTGTGTTAAAAAAAAGTGTTACTATTTTAACGTCTTTTTTTCCAGATTTAATTTAAATATTGTATTTTTTCCCAGATTTATAAATGTGAAAATAAATATATATATATATATATATATATATATATATATATATATATATATATATGTGTGTGTGTGTGTGTGTGTGTGTGTGCATTCAGATATAATTTATAAATCTTTTAACAACATTTAACATCTCGATACATATTCATCTCCCAAGCGAAATCTGGAGTTTGTATACAAATGTGTCCGCCCGCTTTGTACTTTCACGCGATTTGATTGGCTCTTGTAATGCTAATCGGAGAATATGCAAATATAAGCATTACACGGCCAATCAAATCGCGTGGAATCACAAAGAGGGCGGAGTTCATTTGCATACAAGCTCCAGATTTTGCGAAATGTTAAATCTTGTTAGGAGATTTTGTATTCAGTTAAATATTTAGCTGCATGTTAAATCTTGTAACTAGATTTATACATGATATCTGAATGTACACATTCAAAAAAAAATTTTTTTTCAAAACATTTGCAAATCTGGGGAAAAAATACATGATTTAAGTTAAATCTGGAAAAAAAAACACGCAATTTATTTATTTATTTTACACAGGGCACCCCCACAGGGCTGTGTGTGTGTGTGTGTGTGTGTGTGTGTGTGTGTGTGTGTGTGTGTGTGTGTGTGTGTGTGTGTGTGTGTGTGTGTGTGTGTGTGTGTGTGTGTGTGTGTGTGTTGTGTGTGTGTGTGTGTGTGTGTGTGTGTGTGTGTGTGTGTGTGTGTGTGCGTTTCAAGAGGCCTCAGTAGTCTATGTGTAAAGTCTTTCTACACTATATATAAAGATACGTGTGTATGTAACTGGGATAAAGTGTGATCGCATGTATTTTAATCAGCACGGTTTGCAAACACTGATATTGGTCTGGCGATGGCTTAACACTAGTGCAGTTATACAGGTGCAACTGGGAACATGAACTGGGAAATGCGTACTTTCTATGCAGGCGATGTTAGATGTAACTGTGTAAGCGAATAATATTTGATGTATTGGTTTAATTATTGATTTGAAGTATGTGGTGGATATAGTTCATACGTTGCAGTCCGATACAGTGCGATCCCTATGCATCGCTATTTATAAGAACATATACAGTATATGATCAAAACATAACCCACGCAGACACATTCTCGAGTTTACATACCTCAGCGTGCACGGACATCAACCAGCAGCAGCAGCATGCGATAAGCAGAGCAGAGACTCCCCGCGTTGCATCCATCCTCGCTGGGTGATGGTGTAGTCATTGCCCTCTCTCTTCAAGGCTCTCTGCCTGCTGCTCGCCCATCGCGCCTCACACACCCCTATGCCGTGCGCGGCGGTAAATCTGAAGAGCTATAAGCCTGTCAGACACAGTCTGTAAAGACACTGGCGTGTGCGTTAAACGCAAAGCCAGAACGTGGCAGCTCGGTAGTTCAGAGAGCAAAACCCAGCTGCTAGCGGTGATACTCCATTCGAAAACCGTTCCAACAGCAGCACTCTCTTCTCTGCCTCTCCCTCCCTCTCTCTTCTCTGTATATATGCGATGCTGTTTACCAGATATCTTTATCCTCATGCAAGACGTTGTAATTGTAACAGAACACCGCTGTTAACAGAGTACCGCCGCCCTCCGCTTGATGTAGTTATAAATACGATAATAAGAAACCTGACCTTCGGCACGTCAGTGAAAAAAAGAAGTATAGTGGGGTCTACTGTGCAGTATAATGGAGTATATGTTCTATAGGTACTGCTACTCCATAAGGCAGTGCTGAACCGTGTAGTGTCTGCCCGGGCGCTGCTGCAGCTAGAAGCGCTGATGATATATTAAAGTTTAAGATGTTAAACTGGCGCTGGATTGGTGGAGAGGAAGGAGAAAACACAATGGGTGGATCTTTTTATGTCAGACCCCCCCCCCCCCCTTTCCTTTACTTCGCCACGCAATGGTACAAAGTGCATTGTTATTCATTATAGCGAAAGCGCTGGCCAGTCTGTCCCGAACAGTCTGAGAGCGGCAGGCATGCTTGTGTACGCGTGAAGAGACCGAGACAAAAACGTGTGTCTGTGGACAGTTCTGCAGGCGTGTTTGTGTCACTCTGTGTTTGTGGACAGTTCTGCAGGCGTGTTTGTGTCACTCTGTGTTTGTGGACAGTTCTGCAGGCGTGTTTGTGTCACTCTGTGTTTGTGGACAGTTTTGCAGGCGTGTTTGTGTCACTCTGTGTTTGTGGACAGTTTTGCAGGCGTGTTTGTGTCACTCTGTGTTTGTGGACAGTTCTGCAGGCGTGTTTGTGTCACTCTGTGTTTGTGGACAGTTCTGCAGGCGTGTTTGTGTCGCTCTGTGCTTGTGGACAGTTCTGCAGGCGTGTTTGTGTCACTCTGTGTTTGTGGACAGTTCTGCAGGCGTGTTTGTGTCACTCTGTGTTTGTGGACAGTTCTGCAGGCGTGTTTGTGTCACTCTGTGTTTGTGGACAGTTCTGCAGGCGTGTTTGTGTCACTCTGTGTTTGTGGACAGTTCTGCATGCTTTGACGGCGCTGCAGGTGGAATGGAATAGCAGATGCTGTGCAGCTGCAGCCCTCCAAAGGAGATCTAATACTAGATGCGCTTCTAAACGGTTAATAATCGATTATTGTGTATGTGTATCTTTCATAAGAAACCTAGCCTTGCTTTGAACTCGCATAGGAAAATGAACGTCAAGGCTGATAAGGTTTATCTCCGGACCCAGCCCCGGCTGTCACGGTCCTAAGGTTTGTGTTATGGGAGGGACCGGGTCTCCAGTGGGGCTGTAGCTCAGAATAGCTCGCTATCACTCGTAGAGCACATACCGTGAAAAAGACTCGGGACACGGAGTTCCACTGCACGCCGAAGAGAAGCAAAAACAGCACTGGCATTGTATCATTAGCATAGGGCTATACAGCCCCCACGTGGACCTGCATGCACCATATTTAAAATACATTTTTACCAATCTGCACCCTGAACTCGCTCATATGATAGACTTGGAGCCATGTTTGTTAAGTACTCTTACCTCAAAATGATTTGTATTTATTTAGCGATATAACAAAACACCAGCATAGGACAATTACACTATACATCGCACATTTAGACCACAACTACACAGTGGTTTATGTCATTGTGTTGCACACACACTACACACTACACACACCACTGCCACACACCACACTTCGGTACACCACACAACACAACACTCACACACACACACACACACACACTCACACACACAGCCCACTCACACACACACACACACACACACACACTACACTCACACACACACACTCACACACACACACACACACACACACACACACACTCACACACGAACACACACACACACACAAACACAAACCACACACACACACCACACACACACACACTCAATACATCAACATTTAGACCAGGGGGTGGTCTTATTCATTTCTGGCTAAGACATCACACACACTCACACACACACACACACACACACACACACACACACACACACACACACACTCACACACCCACACACACACACACACACTCACACACACCACACACACACTCACACACACACACACACACACACACACACTCACACACACACACACACACACACACACACTCACACACACACACACACACACACACACACAATACAAACGCTCACACACACACACACAAACTCACACACACACACACACTCACACCACACACACACACACACACACACACACTCACACACACACACACACACACACACACACACACACTCACACACACACACACACACACTCACACACACACACACACACACACACACACACACACACACACACACACACACACACACACACACACACACACACACACACACACACACACACACACACACACACACACACACACACACACACACACACACACACACACACACACACACACACACACACTCACACACACACACACACACACACACACACACACACACACACACACACACACACACACACACACACACACACACACACACACACACACACTCACACACACACCACCACACACACACACACACACACACACACACACACACACACACACTCACACACACACACACACACACACACACACACACACACACACTCACACACACACACACACACACACACACACACACACACATAAATATAGTTTATACAGTTTGCCTGGAATAGATTATTTCCTATTATGAGAATTAAACTTATCATTCACACGTCTATAGTAAAGAGGCCGCTCTATGTATAACCTCGAGTTGCTCTGGAACCCTCCCTGGGATCGAAATTCCAAAAAAGAACCGTTATTAAACACTCCATCACAGAGTCCTGAAGGTCACTGAATATCTGAACCCAGAATTATACTGATACTGCCCTGATGTTAATCTACCGGCAGCAGTCTTTTTTTTAGGGGGGGGGGGGGGGGGGGGGGGGGGGGGGGTAGGGGGTTCTTCCTGGCAGTAGGTTGTACTGGCATGAAGAACACACAAACCGGCTGCTGTGTCCACTGTAGTGCCCAAAATCCAAGCCATGCTTTCACTTAGGGTTATTATCACATCTGTAATCAGAGCGATAATTAGCCGGCCGGACAGGTGGAGGAAGGAGTTGGCTGGGCGATGTTGCTTCCTCTCCCCGCTGGGAATGAATCCGGCCGCTTCCATTCCCTGCCCTACAGCGATACCCGGATTCAGATCAGAGACCCAGCTGAACACAAACACCCAGGAAAACTGGGGAAGTGACAGCAAGGGACCGCCCGGGAGCGGTTATATCGGGAAAGACTTGCACACTACAAAGAACACTTGACAGCTGTTGTTAGATTAGAGTTTTTTTATATATATATATATATAGACACACACACACACACACACACACACACACACACACACACACACACACCACACACATCTAAACACAGCATCTTACGCTCTCAAACGTCATTATGCTTTTATTTAGATCGAGGGGCGTGGCGAACACGTCTGCATCCCTAAATCCAATCTGTTTTTAAATTCAACTCAACCAAAACGCCATTAATGGTCATTTTTTAAGGATAGTAAGGAACGCTTTGCTGAATATATATTGATGCACAAAAGAAACGCAACACTCGGGTCTAATGGAATTTTTCAAGCATTTTAAACACAGATATCAAACAAAATCAAAGAAAATGTGAACAAAAACACAGATCAAAGAATTATGATATATTTTCAGTATGAAACGTGACACACTGTCAAAATGAAAACATTACAAAGTTAGTAGCGAATATGACCCCCCTTGGCATTAACCCAACCCTGGCAGCGTTGACGCACAGACCTGATCAGCCGCTGGATAGATTGCTGTGGGATGTTCCGCCACTCTTCCTGTGCAGCGGCAGTCAGCTGGCGAAATCGCGGGTGTCTTCTGCAGATGGCACTGGCGATTCGGTCCCGCAGATGTTCTGTTGGACTCCGGCCAGGTGAAAAAGCTGGCCGTGGCAAGACCTCGACATTGTTTTCCTGAATTCGTGCAACTGTAACCGCTGTTTTTTTTTTCTTTAATTAAAATCATGTCTTTTCAAATGGCTATTTATACATATTCTTAGTCGACTCATTTTGGCAATTTTAACTCAGCACAAATACCACACACCTGGTGTTTTTATGAAATCACATAACTTGAGCTCAGTATTTTGTTATCCCAAGGAACAATACTACTCAAACAATCAACAAACCTATCTGCTCACTATTTCAAATGTAAATTAACTTTATGTATGTGCCCAATGAGCTATTGATGTAAAATATAGCCAGTTGCGTTTTCATTGTGCATATATATATATATATATATATATATATATATATATATATATATATATATATATATATATATATATATATATATTATGAAGTAATTTCTAATTTCCTTAGAAAGAAAACAACCTGCCTTTTGGAAACTTTTGGAAACTTTCTCTCTGCTTCCATAATACAATTAGCTCACACGAATTCAATTAAGGGAGGGGCTAGGGAGGGGCGCTCACACACCCGCCACACCTCACTCAGCTCAGCTCCAGAGATTTGGTTTCAAATCCAACACAGCTGCATTTCCATTGTTTCAACCTGTGCTGTTCCCATGATTGCTCAACACTTAATGACTCAAAAAAGCCTAGAAATGTTCTATATGTTATTGTTATTTCTGATATATCTTACAACGTTCCATTTGAAATTGATGTATTAAATAGCAGATTTGTACAGAAATTCAATCAAGCCCAGAAACAAAACAAAAAGAAAAGCATTCACTGCTATGTTTTTGTACTTCCCTTCTAAACTGTCCTGTGACAGTTATACTAATTCACTAGCCTCTTGTTCTCCTGCCTGTTTCCTCTGGGGGCCTGGGTTCGAATCCAGGTTGGCTCAAGTCCCAGATGAAATGAGTCTCGTCAATAGTCTCTCAAATACACTACACCACCTCACAATTCAGGTAGAATTCTCTCTCTCTGAGAGAGAAAGATAGAGAGAGAGAGAGAGAGAATCCAGGACAAAGACAGGCTGGGGTGTTCAGGTCAGGATTGGGGTGTGGTCTCCCCCATTTCTCTGTCTCTGTTTGATTTGCTTGTAGAGCTGTGAGGGGAGGCTCCCATGCAGTCTGTCTGCCTGCCTCCCTGTAGACAGGAGGTCCCCTAGATCTCACGGTACAGGTTGGGGTGTCGCTTCAGCAGGGTGTTGGCTTGCTTGGGGTGTAGGCGGCCCCCCTGCCCACTGCTCTCCTGGCCCATCTGAGCTTTCCTCTCTGCCTGCCAGGGAGAAAGGCAGGGAGAGAGACAGTTATTGACACCAGCAGTTTAACACAATCTCAGCTCTCTATCTTCTCGTTATTGAATGAAGCAGACTGTCCAGCTGCCTATAGAAAACCAACCCTGATTAAACTGCAATAAGAGAATCACAATTTTACTAAACGGCATTTGTACA
Organism: Polyodon spathula; assembly: GCF_017654505.1. Lineage (NCBI taxonomy): Eukaryota > Metazoa > Chordata > Actinopteri > Acipenseriformes > Polyodontidae > Polyodon > Polyodon spathula. The sequence goes on from NC_054543.1 coordinate 8,404,580, forward strand.
ATCCCTCAACTCAGATCACTGATGATGCTGGACACATACACACACACACATGGTGTCTACTTACTGAACGATCACTGATTGCCAGTGTTTTTAAATCTGTGATACATGAAAGCATTCCTTGTCTAGTGTGGTTTTTATTTTAATTTTATTTTTTGCATGAATGTTTCCCAAGCTGCCCGTGCCCCCAGTGCCAGGGCCGTGCACCTTTGGAAGCTCTGCACCTCCGGGGCACAGGCAGCGTGGTTGAACTCACTCTGCTTCCAGCACGCCATCATCACAGACATCTCGGTCAGACAGGAGGCCTCTGCGACAGGGAGGGAGGGGAAACATATGTCATACCAACATTGGACTTTATTGTGTCGACTGCTCCTGGCATTTAAAACTGTCATTGCTTCTAAGTGAGGTGATTTAAAAGTAGCTGCAAGTTACAACAATCTACCCACATGATGCCACGATCTGACCTCTGTCACTCCGGGTGACCACTGCAATTTTGCCCATTCAAGATTTGACTACGACGGTATATATGTAACAAGCTCAGGGCTGTATCATTAAACTCCAGTAAAACCAGGATTGGATCAAACTGCTATGAAATGGGAGTTTTATTTTCATTAATGTTTTTATATTTCTTATTTCTTGAAGTTTGAATGACCTCCCTGTCGCAGTTTCCTATTCGCCACCTCGTTCCGCAGCACCAGCGGCTTGTTGGGTTTCAGAATCGGCTTCCCGAACTCCTTGCTCAGCATACGGCTCACCTTGGCTTGCAGCCCGGTGCACTTTGTCGCCATCGTGAAGAAACACAATAGTAATTCACCGAAATTAGGTGACAACTTCTAATAAAAACCTCTCACCACATGGGGGCCGCCATGTTGAGCCAGGAATGAGCCATAACTTTGTCTTGGTAAACAGGGAATGTCGTAAAAACAGTCAATCGACTTCCCTATGACTGGTGCAAGCAACCAGTCAATTTGTACAGCAGCAGACGCACTCCTTAAGAAAGTCAACGACAATGCGTTAATGCATGTTAATAAACAGCTTCGTGCCTCCAACCCAACTACAGCCTAATGCAAGTCAACGCACGAAAGGCGTTACTGTATCCTTACTTCAACCATTGTCTTCATACTTCGGTTAGCTCCTAATTAACATCAGAGCCTACCGTATTTTCCCTTGGAAATTCAGACATTGGGCGAAAAAACCTTCAGAAATAATAAAGAAATCGAAGTTTATTTAAATCTACCAAAGCATTTGATTTAGTTATTGCACGTTTGCTGTGCTTTTACTATAGGAAACTTTTATAACGGTTACTTTACCATGTTTTTTTAAATGTATTTATTTATTTATGTGCTTTACAATCCTTCCCTATGCTTATAGTGTGCTTTACACTTTGCCACCCTTTTACTGTTTGGAACTTTTATAAGGGGAGATAACCTTGATTCTGAAATTTGTGTTTGTCTATTTCCTTATGTCTTATTACCAATGGCAACATTCACACTGCCCCTCTTTTTAACCCCCCCCCCCCCCCCCCCCCCCCCACAGAGGTCTGATACTCATGGCACACCTGCACTTGTGGAACACACATTTTTTCCATGTATTTGAAGAGGTCATTTTCTATACCAGGATGTAATTCATGACTGTGAGCAGATTCGGCACTGCTCTCTCCTTTTCAATGCCTCTGTGACCTGGGTGGTACAGGACTGTATGATGTGGGGTTCAAATGAAAGTCACCCAGCTCCCACCCTTCCTTGAAAAGGGAGATCATTTCCAAGATTGGACCCCCTGGTCAAAGGGAAAGAGATGAACTGGGTGAATTGGGTTTCCTGAATTAGCTTTCGAATACAATCCGAGTGCCATGGTAACCAGTAAGAATGCAGCCTCACCCCTCACCCTCTCTCCCTCCCCCAAACACTGACCCCATTGCAGCCTTTGATGGGGAGACGGAGTGGGGGGGGGACAACAATGGCGACCCTGATAGCCACTCCACTGACCAGTAGAACTACACACACACACACACACACACACACACACACACACACACACACACACACACACAGACACACACACTGAGAGATATACACACACACTGAGACACACACAGAGACTGTAACGCATACACTGGAACACACACTGAGACACACACAGACACTGGCATTGAGATACACACACACTGGTAAAAACAAACACAGTAAATCTGACACAGTGATGAAGACCTCAAAACATTAGTCTGAAATTGTAGCGGGGTTCTTGTCAGGGCTTTTACTGGTTTATGTAAGAGATAACCCATCTCTCAGGTCTGCGCTGTGCATGTGCTTCTGTCCATTCTTATTTAGCTGCTGTGTCCTCTGAAGAGCACGCTGTAATAAATATTTCACAGCAGAGCCCTGCGAGGGTGAACACGGAGACGCAGGGAGCCTCTGGAAGCACGCTGTGTATTTTCAAGGCGTTTCTAAATAATTTACTGGAATCCTTTTAAATGCTAACAGCTCACACGTTTCTCTGAACTCTGTGACGATGCTGCTATCCTCTAAGAAAAGAACTGAGAGGCACTGTTTATCAGAGCTGGCAACATTATCACTGGCCCTTATTTAAAAGGAGGTTTTAAAATTGATGTCTTGCCTCTGATTAGTGCTAGCAACATTATCAGCGGTCCCCCTCTTAGTAGCGCTGGTAAGAGGCAATACAATAGGGTTTAAGGCCTTGATTAGTTCTGCTCCTAGCAGAGTCCTGGGTGTCCATAGAAGGAGACAGGGTGAGCTATGGTGTGACTTTGTGCAGAGGAAGAGGACACAGAAGCACTTTATGAATGGATTATAGTTACAAGAGAAATTAATCAGTTTCTGTGCCAACATGTCAGCTCTCGCTAAATAGAGAGAGAGAGAGAGAGAGAGAGAGAGTGAGAGAGAGAGAGAGAGAGAGAGAGAGAGAGAGAGAGAGAGAGAGAGAGAGAGAGAGAGAGAGAGCGAAGGTGGAGGGGAAATCAAAGCTGATATTTTTCAGGAACGGGCAAAACCTAAGTGAGGACACAGAGGTAGAGACACACTGACAAAGACACTTTCCCTCTCACACACACACGTCGATAGTTCTGAAAGTTTAATGAGCAAATCCGTCCTGACAGCATGGACACCTCTGAGCTCAGCTGGCAGACTGGAGAGACTGGAGAGTGGCGGGGACCCCTATAGACTCTGACCCACCCCCCTATAGAGACCAGCTGGTGGGGTCGAGAGACACCACATTGCTGCTAAACGACACAGTAGCTGAGAGCTGAGGTCTAGTGAGAAGAGTCGAGAGACTGGGAGGCAGGCAATGTGGTCTAGTGGCTAGAGTTGAGAGGGGACTGGGAGGGAGGGAGGGAGGCAGTGTGTGTTTGTGTACACAGACGGGTCACTCACATGTGTGAGACTCAGAGTATTACACACACGTGTGTCACTCCTATGTCTACTGTGTCTCACATAGAGTGGTGTGTCACACTCTCTATGTCTCAGTGACCACAGTGTGTGTCACTGTGTCCTCCCACCAGAGTGTGTGTGTGTGTGTGTCTCTGTGTCTCAGTGTGTGTGTGTGTCTCTGTGTCTCAGTGTGTGTGTATCTGTGTCTCAGTGAGTGTGTGTGTGTCTGTGTCTCTGTGTGTGTGTGTGTCTCTGTGTGTGTGAGTGTGTGTGTCTCAGTGTGTCAGTGTGTGTGTGTGTGTCTGTGTCTCAGTGTGTGTGTGTGTCTGTGTGTCTCAGTGTGTGTGTGTCTGTGTCTCAGTCAGTGTGTGTCTCTGTGTGTGTGTGTGTGTGTGTGTGTGTGTCTGTGTGTGTGTGTGTCTCTGTGTGTGTGTGTGTCTCTGTGTCTCAGTGTGTGTGTGTGTGTCTGTGTCTGTGTGTGTGTGTGTGTGTATCTGTGTCTCAGTGAGTGTGTGTGTCTGTGTCTCAGTGTGTGTGTGTGTGTGTGTGTGTCTGTGTGTGTCTCAGTGTCTCAGTGTGTGTGTGTGTGTCTGTGTCTCAGTGAGTGTGTGTGTCTCTGTGTCTCAGTGAGTGTGTGTGTGTGTGTCTGTGTCTCAGTGTGTGTGTGTGTATCTGTGTGAGTGTGTGTGTGTGTGTGTGTCTGTGTCTCAGTGAGTGTCTGTGTGTGTGTGTGTTCTGTGTCTCAGTGTGTGTGTGTCTGTGTCTCAGTGAGTGTGTATGTCTCTGTGTCTCAGTGTGTGTGTCTCTGTGTCTCAGTGTGTGTGTGTCTGTGTGTGTGTGTCTGTGTCTCAGTGAGTGTGTATGTGTGTATCTCTGTGTCTCAGGGTGTGTGTGTGTATCTCTATGTCTCAGTGTGTGTGTCTCTGTGTCTCAGTGAGTGTGTGTGTGTCTGTGTCTCAGTGTGTGTGTGTGTCTCTGTGTGTGTCAGTGTGTGTGTCTCAGTGTGTGTGTGTGTCTGTGGTGTGTGTGTGTCTGTGTCTCAGTGACACACGACATGTGTGTCCAAGGAGTCTCAGAGTGTGTCACACACACACACGAACACAGAGTCACGTCACCGTGAGCACAAGTCTCTGGGTCACCTGTGTCTCAGTGTGGTGTGTCTGTGTCTCAGAGTCACCCCTGTGTCTCACACTCAGACACATGTGTTGTGGTCTCTGTGACTCAGTCAGTGTGTGTGTGTCTGTGTGTGTCTGTGTCTCAGTGTGTGTGTGTGTGTGTGTCTCAGTGAGTGTGTGTGTGTGTCTGTGTGTGTGTGTGTGTGTCTCTGTGTCTCAGTGTGTGTGTGTGTGTGTGTCTGTGTGTCAGTGTGTGTGTCTCTGTGTGTCAGTCAGTGTGTGTGTCTCTGTGTGTGTGTGTCTCAGTGTGTGTGTGTCTGTGTCTCAGTGTGTGTGTGTGTCTCTGTGTCTCAGTGTGTGTGTGTGTCAGTGTGTCTGTGTCTCAGTGTGTGTGTGTGTGTGTGTGTGTCTCAGTGTGTGTGTGTGTGTGTGTCTGTGTCTCAGTGTGTGTGTGTGTGTGTCAGTGAGTGTGTGTGTCTCTGTGTCTCAGTGTGTGTGTGTCTGTGTCTCAGTGTGTGTGTGTCTCTGTGTCTCAGTGAGTGTGTGTGTGTCTCTGTGTCTCAGTGTGTGTGTGTCTGTGTCTCAGTGAGTGTGTGTGTCTCTGTGTCTCTGTGTCAGTGTGTGTGTGTCTGTGTCTGTGTGTGACACCACACAGTGTCACAGAGACATAGTGACGCACAGTGTGTGTCACTGTGTCTCAGAGAGACAGTGTGTGTAGAGTCACTCTGTGTCACCACACACACCCACACACAGTAGTGTGTGTGTGTGTGTGTGTCTCAGTGTGTGTGTGTGTGTCTGTGTCTCAGTGAGTGTGTGTGTCTCTGTGTCTCAGTGAGTGTGTGTGTGTGTATCTGTGTCTCAGTGAGTGTGTGTGTCTGTGTCTCAGTGAGTGTGTGTGTGTGTGTCTGTGTGTGTGTCTCAGTGTGTGTGTGTGTCTGTGTCTCAGTGAGTGTGTATGTCTCTGTGTCTCAGTGTGTGTGTGTCTCTGTGTCTCAGTGAGTGTGTGTGTGTGTCTCAGTCTGTGTGTCTCTGTGTGTGCCTCACACACAGAGTACACAGAGTCACTCACACCACATAGACACATAGTCACACACACATGAGACTCAGAGTCACACACCACAGTCAGACACAGAGTCACTCACACACTCAGACACAGAGTCACTCACACACATAACAGAGACACAGAGTCACTGTGTGTACAGACACAGAGTCACACACACACACACAGTGAGACACAGAGTCACTCACACACACAGAGACACAGAGTCACTCAACACACACACAGTCAGACACTGTGTCACCACATTTTGTGTGTGACACATAGTCACACAGTGATGTGTGTGTCTCTCTGAGTCCCGTGTGTGTGTGTGTGTGTCTCTGTGTGTGTGTGTGTGTGTCTGTGTCTCAGTGTGTGTGTGTGTGTGTGTGTGTCTCAGTGTGTGTGTGTGTGTGTCTCAGTGAGTGTGTGTGTGTCTGTGTCTCAGTGTGTGTGTGTGTGTGTCAGTGTGTGTTGTGTTGTGTGTGTGTGTCTCAGTGAGTGTGTGTGTCTGTGTCTGTAATCGCTGTGTCTCAGGGTTGTGTGTGTGTGTGTGTCTCTGTGTCTCAGTGTCTCAGTGTGTGTGTGTGTCTCTGTGTCTCAGGGTGTGTGTGTGTATCTGTGTCTCAGTGTGTGTGTGTCTGTGTCTCAGTGAGTGTGTATGTCTCTGTGTCTCAGTGTGTGTGTGTCTGTGTCTCAGTGAGTGTGTCTCTGTGTCTCAGTGTGTGTGTCTCTGTGTCTCAGTGTGTGTGTGTGTGTGTGTGTGTGTCTGTGTCTCAGTGTGTGTGTGTGTGTATCTCTGTGTCTCAGTGTGTGTGTGTGTCTCTGTGTCTCAGTGTGTGTGTGTCTCTGTGTCTGTGTGTGTGTGTGTCTGTGTTCAGTGAGTGTGTGTGTGTGTGTGTGTCTCTGTGTGTGTGTGTCTCTGTGTCTCAGTGTGTGAGTGTGTGTGTGTGTCTGTGTCTCAGTGTGTGTGTGTGTGTGTCTGTGTCTCAGTGTGTGTGTGTGTGTCTCAGTGTGTGTGTGTGTGTGTGTGTGTGTGTGTGTGTCTCAGTGTGTGTGTCTGTGTGTGTGTGTGTGTGTCTCAGTGTGCACAGACACACATAGTCACACCACACAGTGAGAGACACAGTCACAGAGTCACTCACCCACACTGAGACACAGTTCACACACACACAAGACCAGAGTGTGTCTCTGTGTCTCAGAGTCACACACACACACACAGTGTCTCACAGGTGTGCGTGTTTGTGTGTGTGTGTCAGTGTGTGTGTCTGTGTGTGTGTGTGTGTGTGTGTCTGTGTCTCAGTGTGTGTCTCTGTGTCTCAGTGTGTGTGTGTCTGTGTCTCAGTGTGTGTGTGTGTCTGTGTCTCAGTGTGTGTGTGTGTGTCTCTGTGTCTCAGTGTGTGTGTGTCTGTGTCTGTGTGTGTGTGTGTGTGTCTCAGTGTCAGTGTGTGTGTGTGTCTGTGTCTCAGTGTGTGTGTGTCTCTGTGTCTCAGTGTGTGTGTGTGTCTCTGTGTCTCAGTGTGTGTGTGTCTCTGTGTCTCAGTGTGTGTGTGTGTGTGTGTGTCTGTGTCTCAGTGTGTGTGTGTGTATCTCTGTGTCTCAGTGTGTGTGTGTGTGTCTCTGTGTCTCAGTGTGTGTGTGTGTGTGTGTGTGTGTGTGTGTGTGTGTGTGTGTGTCTCTGTGTCTCTGTGTGTGTGTGTGTCTGTGTCTGTGTCTCAGTGTGTGTGTGTGTCTCTGTGTCTCAGTGTGTGTGTGTCTCTGTGTCTCAGTGAGTGTGTGTGTCTCTGTGTCTCAGTGTGTGTGTGTGTCTCTGTGTCTCAGTGTGTGTGTGTGTCTGTGTCTCAGTGAGTGTGTGTGTCTCTGTGTCTCAGTGTGTGTGTGTGTCTCTGTGTCTCAGTGAGTGTGTGTGTGTCTGTGTGTGTGTGTGTCTGTGTCTCAGTGTGTGTGTGTGTGTCTCAGTGTGTGTGTGTGTGTCTGTGTCTCAGTGTGTGTGTGTGTGTCTCTGTGTCTCAGTGAGTGTGTGTCTCTGTGTCTCAGTGTGTGTGTGTGTCTCTGTGTCTCAGTGAGTGTGTGTGTCTCTGTGTCTCAGTGTGTGTGTGTGTGTGTGTGTGTCTCAGTGTGTGTGTCTGTGTCTCAGTGTGTGTGTGTGTCTGTGTGTGTGTGTGTGTATCTGTGTCTCAGTGAGTGTGTGTGTCTCTGTGTCTCAGTGTGTGTGTGTGTGTCTCTGTGTCTGTGTGTGTGTGTGTCTGTGTCTCAGTGAGTGTGTGTGTGTCTGTGTCTCAGTGAGTGTGTATGTCTCTGTGTCTCAGTGTGTGTGTGTGTCTCTGTGTCTCAGTGTGTGTGTGTGTCTCAGTGAGTGTGTGTGTGTCTGTGTCTCAGGGTGTGTGTGTGTGTGTGTGTGTGTCTCAGTGTGTGTGTGTCTGTGTCTCAGTGAGTGTGTGTGTCTCTGTGTCTCAGTGTGTGTGTGTGTGTCTGTGTCTCAGTGAGTGTGTGTGTGTCAGTGAGTGTGTGTGTCTGTGTCTGTGTGTGTGTCTGTGTGTCAGTGTGAGTGTGTATGTCTCTGTGTCTCAGTGTGTGTGTTTGTGTCTGTGTCTCAGTGTGTGTGTGTGTGTGTCTGTGTCTCAGTGAGTGTGTGTGTCTCTGTGTCTCAGTGAGTGTGTGTCTGTGTCTCAGTGTGTGTGTCTCTGTGTCTCAGTGTGTGTGTGTCTCAGTCTCAGTGAGTGTGTCTCTGTGTCTGTGTGTCTCTGTGTGTGTGTGTGTGTCTGTGTCTCTGTGTCTCAGTGAGTGTGTGTGTCTCTGTGTCTCAGTGAGTGTGTATGTCTCTGTGTCTCAGTGAGTGTGTGTGTCTCTGTGTCTCAGTGAGTGTGTGTGTCTCTGTGTCTCAGTGAGTGTGTGTGTCTCTGTGTCTCAGTGTGTGTGTTAACTCTGTGTCACAGTGTTGTGAGTCACACAGTTATCTGTGTGTCTCAGTCTCAGTGTGTGTCACACACTCTGTGTGTCTCAGTGAGTGTGTGACATCTGTGTACTCAGTGCACTGTAGTGTGTCTCTGTGTCCAGTGTGTGTGGTCACACACACATAGACACAGAGTCAGAGACACTGTGTCTCAGTAGAGTGTGAGTCACACACAGAGACACATGTGTGTGTGTATCTGTGTCTCAGTGTGTGTGTGTGTCTCTGTGTCTCAGTGAGTGTGTGTGTCTCTGTGTCTCAGTGTGTGTGTGTCTCTGTGTCTCAGTGTGTGTGTGTGTCTGTGTGTGTGTCTCAGTGTGCGTGATGTTCCTATTAGCTAATGGATTATGAGCAGCGGCTGCAGCAGCCCTTCGTGTTCATTACGACTCGCTGCTGCATGATCGCTTAACCCTCTCTGTGCACCTGCTGGAGAAACTCACCACAGCACACTGAGAAAAAACCTTGGGTCTCAAAACTGAGAACCGACTAAATACACTGCACACAGCTCTACTGACGAGTTATTAACAACACACAGGCACAGATCCAACCACTGCAGCTCAACTGACGAGGTACTAACACACACGCACAGATCCAACCGCTGCAGCACTACTGACGAGGCACTAACACACACGCACAGATCCAACCGCTGCAGCACTACTGACGAGGCACTAACACACACGCACAGATCCAACCACTGCAGCACTACTGACGAGGCACTAACACACACGCACAGATCCAACCACTGCAGCACTACTGACGAGGCACTAACACACACGCACAGATCCAACCACTGCAGCACTACTGACGAGGCACTAACACACACGCACAGATCCAACCACTGCAGCTCAACTGACGAGGTACTAACACACACGCACAGATCCAACCACTGCAGCACTACTGACGAGGTACTAACACACACGCACAGATCCAACCGCTGCAGCACTACTGACGAGGCACTAACACACACGCACAGATCCAACCGCTGCAGCACTACTGACGAGGCACTAACACACACGCACAGATCCAACCACTGCAGCACAACTGACGAGGCACTAACACACACGCACAGATCCAACCGCTGCAGCACTACTGACGAGGCACTAACACACACGCACAGATCCAACCACTGCAGCACTACTGACGAGGTACTAACACACACGCACAGATCCAACCGCTGCAGCACTACTACTAACACACACGCACAGATCCAACTGCAGCACTACTGACTAGGCACTAACACACACGCACAGATCCAACCACTGCAGCACAACTGACGAGGCACTAACACACACGCTGACAGACTAACACACCAACCGCTGCAGCACTACTGACGAGGCACTAACACACACGCACAGATCCAACCACTGCAGCTCAACTGACGAGGTACTAACACACACGCACAGATCCAACCGCTGCAGCACTACTGACGAGGCACTAACACACACGCACAGATCCAACCGCTGCAGCACTACTGACGAGGCACTAACACACACGCACAGATCCAACCGCTGCAGCACTACTGACGAGGCACTAACACACACGCACAGATCCAACCACTGCAGCACAACTGACGAGGCACTAACACACACGCACAGATCCAACCGCTGCAGCACTACTGACGAGGTACTAACACACACGCCTGCAGCACTACTGACGAGGCACTAACACACACGCACAGATCCAACCACTGCAGCTCAACTGACGAGGCACTAACACACACGCACAGATCCGCTGCACCTACTGCAGCACACACTGACTGAGGAGGAGGCACTAACACACACGCACAGACTAACCAACCAGATCCAACCACTGCAGCACTACTGACGAGGCACTAACACACACGCACAGATCCAACCACTGCAGCACTACTGACGAGGCACTAACACACACGCACAGATCCAACCACTGCAGCACTACTGACGAGGCACTAACACACACGCACAGATCCAACCACTGCAGCACTACTGACGAGGCACTAACACACACGCCTGCACAGACGAGGCACTAACACACACGCACAGATCCAACCACTGCAGCACAACTGACGAGGTACTAACACACACGCACAGATCCAACCGCTGCAGCACTACTGACGAGGCACTAACACACACGCACAGATCCAACCACTGCAGCACTACTGACTAGGCACTAACACACACGCACAGATCCAACCACTGCAGCACTACTGACGAGGCACTAACACACACGCACAGATCCAACCGCTGCAGCACTACTGACTAGGCACTAACACACACGCACAGATCCAACCGCTGCAGCACTACTGACGAGGCACTAACACACACGCACAGATCCAACCGCTGCAGCACTACTGACTAACACACACGCACAGATCCAACCGCTGCAGCACCCAGCCCACACGCTGAAGCACTTTCACGCGTTCTGTAATGGAAGAGGTTGTTCAGTGCGCTGCAATCAACGGGTATCTCAGCCAATTGACTTAAATAGCAAACAAAAAGGATGTTGTCCGACATTTTGTGGTTACAAGGTGAAACTGCACGTGTTCTTCAGTCCATCGATTTTAATCAGATGAAATGTATAAATATCTAAAATAGTCTAGTGATATATTTTCTAATTATAAGCTCATAGTAATGCAGCAATAGCAGGGATCGTGTTAATCAGTCTGTGTGTGCGTGAATGACAGGGCCAAACCTCACAGAAATACACACGTCCCTGTGACGTCACAAACCTTGCTTACTCCAGCACTGTGACCTCCTCGCTACAGTCACACTGCCACCTGCTGGTGTAAAGTGGAACAGCAGCCCAGGACAATGCATTAGCTTTAGTGTTAACCAAGGCTTTGAAATGTGTTTTGTTCCTTTTAAAAGAATTCTAACCAAGACTTTAAATACATCTCTTAGTACTAGCAAAACAAGCATTGGATACTCTTTTAAAGGAGTGCTAGTTAACCAGTACCTTTAAATTACTAATACCTCATAGATCATTTAAGATGCCGACTGCAGTTTGAGTGTTATACAAAGCTTCTACATCCACACGCACACGCACACGCACACGCACACACGCGCACACACACACACGCACACACACACACACGCACACACACACACACACACACACACACACACACACGCACACACACACACACACACACACGCACACACACACACAGCCTCGCTCACTCTCTGCCTCTCTGGCTCTCTCCAGGGCATGTGTGTCACGCTGTCAAAGGGTCTCCAGAGCCTAGTGGTCTGCTTAATTTTGAGCTTTAAAAGAATTAAGTGCAGAGAGAGACAGGAGGGAGGAGGGTGACAGGGAAAGGGAGAGAGAGAGAGAGAGAGAGAGAGAGAGAGAGAGAGAGAGAGAGAGAGAGAGAATGCGAGAGTGCAGGAGAACATGACAGAAACACAGAACGAGAGAGAGAGCCTGCTCGCCAGCCTGTTTGCCTGCCTGCCTGCGGATCACTGCAGAGCCTCTATGATGGGTAAGTGAGAGCAGAGAGATTCCTCATTGTTTCTGTGTGTGTCATTTTCACCGTGGGCAGGAAGCACCTTGCCTGTCCCCAGCTTTGTGCTGCTCACTGCAGAGCAGTTGTGGGGTGAGGGCTATCTTATATAACTGTGCGGCACTGTTTCACTTACTCAGACCGCAGTGTGCAGGGTCTGAGCTAGGGCTTAGCTTTATAACAGTGTACCATGGCTAGCTGTCAGCCTCTGTCATCCGAACAATAACCTACCACCCCAGACAGAGGCTACTGTGTTTGCATGTGCTTCGCTAGACATCACAGAGTTGCGTTGTTTTATTGTGTTGCAGTCTGTTGTGTGACTCTGCGTCCCTGTGTCTCATTGTAGTGTTGGGTAGTGTAGTCTTGCGTGATGCTGTGACTTGTTTCCAGACTCTGAGCACTGTGCTGTGAGGTTGTTTGACTCTGCCTCTTGTTCGACTCTCTGAGCGCTGTGCTGGCCTGTGTGATGTTGTGGTGTGCTGTGCGGTTGTGTGACACTGCCTCTTGTTCCAGACTCTCTGAGCATTGTGCTGGAGCAGATGAAGGTGAGTGGGGGGATAGAGGAAGAGGAGGCGCTCCGAACAAAACTTGACACCATTCTGAGAGCACTGGAGGAGAACAGTGAGTGAGACACACACACACACAGTCTGTCTGTGATGGACTCAGTAATACTCCTCAGTTCTACCTCTCTAAATGAGTGTGGATTGTTGAAGAGACTGACCTCTTTATCCAGCTGTGTATCAGTGCGCGTGAGTGTGTTTAACTGAGATATAATGCCAGCTTGTTTGTGAGTCTGTGTGTGTAAGAGTGTGTATGAAATGTGTGTGTGTCAACAATATGTAGGAGTCTGTTTGTGAGTGGCTTTGTATATATGTTTCTGTGTGTGTGTGTGTGTTTGTGTTAGCATCAGTGTCAGTCAGTGTTGTGTTTCTGCGTGTGTTACAGAGAAAAAGGATCCTAGCCATCCTTTACCCCACAGACAGGCTGCTATCCCACATACCACAACGCTCTAGCAGCCATTGTCTCTCCTGACGGGAGGCCGGCTGTCTCCATGGCAACACGTGCAACACTAACAAGCACAGCCTGCCTCCTGCCCTGGCCGAGCGCTCCTCCACGCACTGTCCTCCCCCCATACCCAGCAACACTAACAATAATCACAGTGTTTTCTGGAGCTCTCCTGTCTAGGCTGTCATCAAACCCCTCCCAGTGCTGTCTGGGTTTATGAAGGATCCCAGTAACTGCCTGTGAGCTGGTGTCAAGCTGAGGGTTAGGAAATAGGACACATCTTCACTGGCTTCTTACTGGGCAGTCAGCTGGTGTTATATAAGAACCCAGGCAGACCAGCAAACCACCTGCTCTCACCAGCAGGCACCAGTGCCTGTCTGTGTGTGTGTGTGTGTGTGTGTGTGAGTGCGTGGGAGTGTGTCTCTGTGAGTTTGGGGTGCAGTATCACTGTGTGTGTCTCTCTGTGAGTTTTGTGGTGCAGTATCACTGTGTGTGTCTCTCTGTGAGTTTGTGGTGCAGTATCACTATGTAAGTCTCTCTCTGTGAGTTCGGTTGTGGTATCACTGTGTTTGTGTCCGACCCCAGGAGAGGGTGCTGCTGAGCAGATTGTGGACAGCGGTATTCTCCCCTCTCTGGCTGCAATCCTGCGCAGGAACACACCCCTCACTGCCCAGGCCACACTGGTGACTGCAGAGCTGGCCAAACACGGGAGGCCCGGGGGGGGGGGGGGGGGGGGGGTGGGGGGGGGGGGGGGGGGGGGGGGGGGGGGGGGGGTATGGGGGGGGGGGGGGGGGGGGGGGGGGGGGGGGGGGGGGGGGGGTGAAGAAGCTACAGTGAAGAAGTGTCATATGCGGCATACCAAGTACATATGTCCTTATGAATGTTTACCATGGGCATTTTCTTTGCTGTTTTACTATACGTGTTGGTTTTTTAAATATGCTTTACTCTGCTTTCATTGTGTTTCACTATAGTCATCTTCTCTGACGTTCGTTTGTGTGCCGTGTGTTTCAGCGGACGTGCGGGAGCCCTGTATTCAGGCTGGGTTGGTCTCGGCTCTGGTTCCCCTGCTGGAGACATCGGACCAGGAACTGCTGCTCCACACGGGCCAGGCCATTGGAAGACTCTGCTTCGACAACAGTACGTGAGGGGCAATTCTGGAGCACTCTCTCCTCCCCTAGGCTCTAGTGCAGTGTGGGGTGATTCTGGTCTCTCTCTCTCTCTCAGACTCTCTCCCCCTCTCCTCTCCTAGACTCTCAGCAGGAGGCTTTGGTGCAGTGTGGGGTGATTCCTCGACTGGTCAGGATCATGAAGCAGTTTCCTGAGAATGACGTCCTGGTCAACGTGTGTCTGCTGGCACTCTGCAACCTGGCTGACCTGGGTGAGCCACAGAGACGCTGACGAGAGACACACAGCCACACACACACACACCGTGCATTGTGATGTGCTGCTCCAGGCCTCCCCATTTCAGTGGTGACTGGTCCCAGTTGTTTTTCCAGACTCTGCAAGGGAAGCTCTCATCGAGATGCACGTGACAGAGGTGCTGACTGTGCAGCTACGCCACACTTCCAATGCAGAGAGAAGACACGTCATACTGGAAGTGCTGGGAGCACTGGGAGAGAGCAGTGAGAGAGGGGAAGGAAGGGACGGAGTGGTGTTTGAGCAGTCACGCTGTGGTCCAGGGGTATAGGGCGTCTTTTTGTGTGGGGGGTGGAATGAGGGGTACAGGTTGTGTTTCTGTGTGGGGGTGGAGTTAGGGGTACAGGTTGTGTTTCTGTGTGGGGGTGGAGTGAGGGGTACAGGGCATGTTTTTTTGTGGGGGTGGAGTGAGGGGGGTGTCACACTGTGGTACAGGGGTAGTGTGTGTTTCTCTCTTTGTGGAGGAGGGGTGGAATGACTGGGTAACAGGGGTGACGGATACGGTGTGTGTTTCTCTCTGTGTGGAGGAGGGGTGGAATGACTGGGTAACAGGGGTGACGGGTACAGTGTGTGTTTGTCTCTGTATGGAGGAGGGGTGGAACGACTGGGTAACAGGGGTGACAGGGGTACAGTGTGTGTTTCTCTCTGTGTGGAGGAGGGGTGGAATGACTGGGTAACAGGGGTGACAGGGGTACAGTGTGTGCCTCTCATTGGGCTCTCAGACTCTCTGAAGCTGCAGTTTGTAGACTCAGAGGTCCCAGAGGCTCTCTCGGAGATGATTAGGGGGCTGCAGACCAGCACGGACCCCCCTGACCTCTGCAGCGTCAAGATCGCATCCAGTCTCATTGTGTCCTTGCTGCTGGGGGGTGAATGCAGCTCTATACATCCTCCTTCCCTCCCTCTCGAACTCTCACTGTGTCCCTGCTGCTGGGGGCGAGTGCAGCTCTATACATCCTCCCTCCCTCCCTCTCGAACCCTCACTGTGTCCCTGCTGCTGGGAGGCAGTGCTGCAGACCCCCATCTCTCTCTATCACAATTCGTCCTCTGTCCCCTAGAGGTTTTAACCCCCTTGACTCTGTCTCTCTGTCCCAGGCTCGCACACTCACTCATACCCACTCACACACACACACACACCCCCAACCTCACTCACACTCACATCCAAACTGACACACACATAAGCACACATCCACACTCTCGCACACACACAGATACATCCACACTGACACATCCACATTCACACACACAGAGATGCATCCACATTCACACACACACTCATAGCTACAGATACAGAGACCGACACACAGACATACACACACAAAAAAGAGACACCAGCACATCCATACACACACACACACACAGTGACACTCACAGACTCACACGCTGGCCAACGTTTCTCTGATTTTAACAGCGCAATTTAATTGCTTTTGTTTTTCTCTCCTCTCCTCTCCCAGATGGTAACTGTATCCACATGGTTGACTCGGGGGTTGTCTCTCAGATTCTGGACCTGCTGGAGCGCCACGTGGACGAAGGGGATGTGTCTGTCCAACAAGCAGCACTGAGTGCACTCAGAAACCTGGCCATCCCTGGTGAGGAGGACAGTGGAGTGTGCAAAACAAACAGCGTGCCTGGCGCACTGCATCGATACGCGCTGGCTGCTCAGTATGATACAGTGTGCATTGCTCTGACCGCCTCTCTCTCTGTACTCGTGTCTCCCAGCGGTCAATAAGGTGCGGATGCTGCAGGACGGGGTCTCGGAGAGGATTCGGAAGCTGCTGTGCTCTGAGATGCCCCCCGTCCAGTTCAAACTGCTGGGGATGCTGCGCATGATGGTGGACGGACAAGGTAACATGCCAAACCCTTCTCTCGGAAATTCTGTTTCTCTCACTCACTGCTTCCCCCACACTCTTCCCCAATCACCCTCTCACCCCTCTTCTCACCTTCTCTCTAGGAGGTAGCGGCAGTGCTGGGGCAGGATGAAGCACTCCTCTCCAGGGCAATGCACAGTGCTTGATATGCGGTGGTACTCACCGGTACAGAGTACCACAAACTCTCAATTTCAAATATTTGAGTCCCGTCACTTCTGAATTTAAAACATTTGAGTAGAAATTTGGTGCTTATCACTGACTATCTGCCCGTTTTCTTTTCCAAACTGTCAGCTGCAATTATGTGAGTTTCTAGCTGTTACTTTGTTGTCCCAGCAGCAGCTGCAAGGTTTACATCACAGCAGAGCATTAGACTGCAACTCCCAGAATGCATTACAAAACAACTGCATCTCCCAGAGTGTATTGCAAAACAGAGCAGTGGAATTTATTTTGAATGGTTCAGGTCAAGTCGCGATCAGTACTGATTAGACGAGATGAGCTGGACAGAGGGAGAGAGAGACAACTGGAAAGGATGCCTGAGAGAGAGCTGGACAGGGAGACAGATGTGGAGATGGAAAGGGAGACAGAGAGAGAGCTGGGCAGGGAGCCTGAGAATACTGTGAGTACCGCCACTTTTTTTTTTTCATTTCAAGCACTGGTGATGCAGTGGTGTCTCTCTCTCCCCCACTGTCTAGAGGAGGCAGCGGCAGTGCTGGGGCAGGATGAAGCTCTCCTCTCCAGAGTGATGCAGTGGTGTCTCTCTCTCTCACTCTCTAGAGGAGGCAGCGGCAGTGCTGGGGCAGGATGAAGCTCTCCTCTCCAGGGTGATGCAGTGGTGTCTCTCTCTCTCTCTCTAGAGGAGGCAGCAGCAGTGCTAAGAGAGGATGAAACTCTCCTCTCCAGGGTGATGCAGTGGTGTCTCTCTCTCTCTCTCTAGAGGAGGCAGCAGCAGTGCTGAGAGAGGATGAAACTCTCCTCTCCAGGGTGATGCAGTGGTGTCTCTCTCTCTCACTCTCTCTCTCTCTCACTCTCTAGAGGAGGCAGCGGCAGTGCTGGGGCAGGATGAAGCTCTCCTCTCCAGGGTGATGCAGTGGTGTCTCTCTCTCTCTCTCTCTCTCTCACTCTCTAGAGGAGGCAGCGGCAGTGTTGAGGCAGGATGAAGCTCTCCTCTCCAGAGTGATGCAGTGGTGTCTCTCTCTCTCTCTCTCTCTCTCTCTCTCTCTTCTCATCTCCTCCTCGTGGGAGCATTCAGCAGTGCGGAGAGGCATCGCTGATGAACTCTACCTTTCCAGATTGATGCAGTGGGTGTCTCTCACCGACTCACTCTCTAGAGGAGGCAGCAGCTCCTCCCTGATCGCAGGATGAAGCCTCTCCTCTCCAGAGTGACTACGTCACCACTCTCTCTCTCTCTCTCTCTCTCTCTCTCTCTCTCTCTCTCTCTCTCTCTCTCTAGAGGAGGCAGCAGCAGTGCTGGGGCAGGATGAAGCTCTCCTCTCCAGGGTGATGCAGTGGTGTCTCTCTCTCTCTCTCTCTCTCTCTCTCTCTCTCTCTCTCTCTCTCGAGGAGGCAGCGGCAGTGCTGGGGCAGGATGAAGCTCTCCTCTCCAGGGTGATGCAGTGGTGTCTCTCTCTCTCTCTCTCACTCTAGAGGAGGCAGCAGCAGTGCTGAGGCAGGATGAAGCTCTCCTCCTCTCCAGGGTGATGCAGTGGTGTGTCTCTCTCTCTCTCTCTCTCTCTCTCTCTAGAGGAGGCAGCAGCAGTGCTGAGAGAGGATGAAACTCTCCTCTCCAGGGTGATGCAGTGGTGTCTCTCTCTCTCACTCTCTAGAGGAGGCAGCAGCAGTGCTGGGGCAGGATGAAGCTCTCCTCTCCAGGGTGATGCAGTGGTGTCTCTCTCTCTCTCTCTCTCTCTCTAGAGGAGGCAGCAGCAGTGCTGAGAGAGGATGAAACTCTCCTCTCCAGGGTGATGCAGTGGTGTCTCTCTCTCTCTCTCTCTCTCTAGAAGGGGCAGCAGCAGTGCTGAGAGAGGATGAAACTCTCCTCTCCAGGGTGATGCAGTGGTGTCTCTCTCTCTCACTCTCTAGAGGAGGCAGCAGCAGTGCTGGGGCAGGATGAAGCTCTCCTCTCCAGGGTGATGCAGTGGTGTCTCTCTCTCTCTCTCTCTCTCTCTCTCTCTAGAGGAGGCAGCAGCAGTGCTGAGGCAGGATGAAGCTCTCCTCTCCAGGGTGATGCAGTGGTGTCTCTCTCTCTCTCTCTCTCTCTCTAGAGGAGGCAGCAGCAGTGCTGAGAGAGGATGAAACTCTCCTCTCCAGGGTGATGCAGTGGTGTCTCTCTCTCTCACTCTCTAGAGGAGGCAGCAGCAGTGCTGGGGCAGGATGAAGCTCTCCTCTCCAGGGTGATGCAGTGGTGTCTCTCTCTCTCACTCTCTAGAGGAGGCAGCAGCAGTGCTGGGGCAGGATGAAGCTCTCCTCTACAGGGTGATGCAGTGGTGCGATGCCCGGGATCATGCTGGGATGCGCGGAGAGGCCAACAGACTGCTGGCAGCCCTGATCAGACACAGCCGGGCACCTGTGAGTAGAAGACTGCCAGAGACACCTAGACAGACACAGGGACAGAGACACACTCAGATACCAGAGACACCGAGATTAGCACACTGAACAGACACACTGACAAAAAGGACACTCATGTAGACTGCTTGCAGGACTGATCAGACACAGTGCAGACAGGCAGACACACACACACACACAGAGCCGCTGACACTTATTGACAGACAGGCTCCTAACTCCTGCCCCTTGTGTCCCAACAGGAAGTGGTTAAGGCAGTGACCCAGGCGGAGGGGGTGCAGCACCTCATCACCATGGCAATGAACGAGCATGTGATCATGCAGAACAAAGCACTGGTGGCACTGGCCATCGCCTCCACCATCGACATCGGTGAGAAACATACACCCTTACACTGACGCACACTCACATTTACACACTCGCTTACACTCACTCTCTCTCTCTCTCTCTCTCTCTCTCTCTCTAGACGCGGTGGAGGAGCCCTTCATGTCAGCCGGTCTGCTCTCCACGCTGCAGCAGATGCTGGAGGACCCTGTGGCTGCGGTGGAGGTGAAGTTCAGTACAGTGGGGCTGGTGTGCAGCCTGGTCAACTCAGGTATGAACCACAACTCAACTACGATACTGTACAACCCCCACAGCTTCCAGAGGTGGAAATAAGACTCCTATTGCATAGCAGTTTCATCTATTCCAGGTTTTACTACAAGCTTGATTAGCCACAGTTTATATGTTACAGTCTCAGGTGCTTGTTATTAACCTCCTAGTAAAACCGGGAATGGATCAAACTGCTGTGCAAGTAGGAGTCTTGTTTCCATCCTTGGCTTCCCACATACATGTACAGTGTTTAGAGGTAAACAACACAGCCAAACATCTATCAATGTGTTCTAAAAAGGATGTCATAAAACAGTTTGACAGTTACTAATAAGATGACAATACTGGTAAAACTGTATGCAGATTGGCAATGCACTACAGGCTTGTTCTGGTAAAGTAAGCCAAGTTATATCACAGCATCTGATTAGTGTTAATAACCCCCTCCCCTCCCTTTCCTTCCTTCCTTCCTTGCTCCCTCCCTCCTCTTTTTCCTCCTCTCAGTGGAGTTGAGGTCTCAGATGGAAGCTCTCGCTCTGAGGGAGACTCTGGGGCAGCTGAGAAACCACAGCAACAGCAAGCTGGCATCACAGGCCGACACAGCTCTGAGCATCCTCGCAGAGACCAGCTGAACAGAACTAATGACCCAGTACCCTGAAAGCAGACCCAGCCCACCCCAGTACCCCTCCAGCAGAACCAGTCTGACCTAGTACCCCTCCAGCAGAACCATTCCAACCCAGTACCCCTCCAGCAAAACCAGCCCAACCCAGTACCCCTCTAGCAGAATCAGCCCATAACCAGTACCACTCCCCCCCCCCCCCCCCCAGTAAAACCAGTCTGACCCAAGAACAGAACCAGAAACTCAACTCATAAGGACACCTGCTATCCACTGGAACATAACCCTCCTGATCCCTGACCCATTACCCCACCAGCAGAACCAAGCTACTGAGCACTGGAGCAGAACCGGACCAACACGGGCCCGAGAACCACCAAGACCCAACACTGGAACCTGAACAGTGACCAGACACACTCCCAACAGCGTCTGGAACAGAACCCCAGAGTATTCTAATCAAGGCCAGCCCGACACACACACTCCAGCAGCAGCCTGTTCCACAGATGAATCCCACCAACAGGAGAGGCAATTGGGCTTTTAGAGCACTTCATAACAAAGATGACACAGTTTAAACTTTTTAGATGGTTACATTCCCTTTAATGCAAAAAAACAAAAACCATTTACTTAAGTAAAAAATATAACAAATAAGAATTACTCAAAAATGGTGACATGTTCCTGAGAGGGCTGGTCTGTGCTGGTGCCACATCACAGAAAGAATCAGACAGCATCAACCCAGAATCGGAGCATGTTTCTCTCACAGCCGGCTCCTAATGCACCTCCAAGTGGATTACATCCCAATCAAAACACACGCATTTTCAGAAGCAATACAATGAACAGTAATAAAAGCTGCAGATCATTTACAATAGTGCAAGCACCTCTCTCTGTACACTGCTAAAGAAATGTTCTCAGGCCAAGACCAAGAGAATTGAAGCTATCATGTTTGGTTAATGTACAAAAAAATAAAATAACCCCAATTCTTCTGGGTCCAAAAACACGAGCGTTCAGGTTTTGGAAGTCGTTTGCTAATGCTGTAGGGCGAAGTTAGTTAGCAGAAGCATCATCAAACAAAATGGGCTCGGATTTTAAGTGCATCATCTTCTCCCATTTATTTAAATAGGTTTTAAAGTAATAAGACTAACAAAGAAGGAACTGCAGTGATGTTTGTTCTTGTTTAGGACAGGGGTCTATTCGATAGGAACTCTGCTTTTACGTAATGGCCCGAAATCAGATATTTATGATGGGAGTTGCTTCCCTTTTAATTCCCATGGGTATATATTTGCAAAAATTAACTTGTCTGTTGTCACAGTCTAATTTGTTCCTGCGTACTGAATGCTATGGAGGCGCACATGTGCAGTTCTGCAAATTTTAAGGTAACTTTCCCAAACTTTGCATCTATTCTTTAATATGGGCGCCATCTTCAAGCATCACCTTTAACGCTGATCACACCTCGTCAAGCTGAACACCCACTCCTTTAACAGACCCTTCCCCTGCACAATACTCACACTCACTTTTTGGTGTTGTGTTCACTTTAGAAAAATAGAGGCCAACTTTTAATCTTGAAACGTTGGCGTTACTTTTAGTCCTGTTGGTGGATGTGTGTGTGTGTGTTGTATAAACTAATAAAATGGCTGTACAGTTGTGTTGATTCTCCCTCAATGATTTCACGAAGGAATGTGCAGATGTGAACTGGCTCAGTGGAGTGGAAAGCTGATCAGCGCAAAGCTGAGAGATTCGGAAACAAAATAAAAAGGCAACCTCTTATATTACATGGATGGAAATAAGGCTCCTGTTGCACGGCAGTGTCACCCACTCCAAGTTTTACTACAAGCTTGATTAGCCACAGTGTACAGGTAACACCCATTCAAAGATGGAAATAATACTTCCGTTGCATAGCAGTTTGATCCGTTCCTGGTTTTCTTATGTGTTTAATAAGACACACCTGAGCTCGTTACCTCTACACTGTGGCTAGAGACGTGGACTAGCTGGGAATGTGAAGCCCAGAACACATGTGTTGCAGAGTGGAGGGGTGCGCGCACACACACACGCGCTGCTCCAGCCAGCCCCTCAGTATCGGAAGCCAGAGTTCACTGCCTTAATATCCCCAATCAGAGTACGAGCCAGGAAGACGCCCAACATCTAGATTAAAAAAAAAAACAAAAAAACAAGATTAATTTAATAAAGAGGAAGGGAGGAGTTAAGCAGTCAGAAATGCAGTTCTGCTGGGGCTGTGCATCTACAATCATGGGCCCAGCTCACAGACCTGTAAGGACTGCTTCAGGCATGGAAATAAGACTCCTGTTCTATTGGTGTTTCACCCATTCCAGGTTTTACTACGAGCTTAATTAGCCCCAGTGTGTTGACACGCTCAGATGTGCCTTACTAAACTCATAGTAAAACCTGGAATGGCTCAAACTGCTATGCAAGGGGAGTCTTGTGCGTTATATTCTCTCTCTGGTTAACAGTCCACTAAAGGCCAAGAACAAACTTTTAACTCTCTCAAACCTATGAAAAGGAGTTTTGTGAAATGAAAACTTCATTGAATTAATCAAAACGTACATATGTTCAAGCAATTATTTTATTGTGAAGTTGCAGAAGGAGACCCCCACCTGCAGCAGTGAGATGATGATGAAGACTCCGGCCACGATGTAGAGGTTTCGGGGTAACCAGGCTTCCAGAGCAGGGATGCACCCCTTAACATGGATCACAGTGTTCCAGTCTCGTTCCTGCAGGGGAGGAAAGGGTTAACACATGCAGCGCTGTACAGAGGATCAAATGATGAAGAGAACTCTGCACTGCAGAGCTGTATAGAGTTAAACCAGATAAGGAAAGTTTATTCAGTCAAGACAGTCGTTTCCTCAAAAAGCTAAATGACGATCAGCATCAGAAAGATTTCATTTGGTTACAAAAACGCATTTTTAAATGATTTAAAACCCCTCCACCCCAAACAACATACCGGCCGGGCCCTGACATCATAGCCACACTGCGTGTTCACAACTGCTTGCTGTGGAGACGAGAGAGAGAGAGACCCATTAATAATAACACAATTCCATTTCCACTGTGATTTCCATTCAATGGGTAGTAAAATTAAGCTATATACTATACTATATGGTATGGGGTGTCTGCAGCCTGTGATAAAGATGCATGCAAAGGCCAGCAGGACTTCAGAGGATCCTTCATCTACACAACCAACATTCATACCAGGAGTAATAGCAGATCCAAACAAGGACAGACTCGGAATAACTGTTTCCACGCTGTTAAGACGGAGCGACTCCAATGACTGAAGCACAATCGCTCAGAGACAGGCAGCAAACTGGCAGACAAGCACAAAGACAGAAAGGCAGACAGGAGACAGCCAGGCAGGAGACAATCAGACAGAGACTCACAGCAGGGTCGGCCAGGCAGCAGGAGAAGGGCACTCCACAGCGCTCCCGACTGGGGTTGTCGTCTGTGCAGTTGAAATAATTATTGGTGTTCCAGTCATCAGGGTTTCGAGCCCCACAGCACTGATTCTGTAACAGGATAGAGAGAGGGGCTTGGGTTACTGCAGGTAAAGCAAATATTTAGACAATGTCTGGCCCCCCCCTCCCCCATAGTGTCTCAATGCTTTCTGCAGAGAGTCGATGAGGTTCTACAGGTCGATGTCCTAGCGGTGTGTGAGAGTGAGTATGAGTCAGTGCCTCACCGTTCTCTACAGAGAGTCGATGAGGTTCTGCAGGTCGATGTCTTTGTGGTGTGTGAGAGTGAGTATGAGTCAGTGCCTCACTGTTCTCTGCAGAGAGTCGATGAGGTTCTACAAGTCGATGTCCTAGCGATGTGTGAGAGTGAGTATGAGTCAGTGCCTCACCGTTCTCTACAGAGAGTCGATGAGGTTCTGCAGGTCGATGTCTTTGTGGTGTGTGAGAGTGAGTATGAGTCAGTGCCTCACTGTTCTCTGCAGAGAGTCGATGAGGTTCTGCAGGCCGATGTCTTTGTGGTGTGTGAGAGTGAGTATGAGTCAGTGACTCACTGTTCTCTACAGAGAGTCGATGAGGTTCTGCAGGCCGATGTCTTTGTGGTGTGTGAGAGTGAGTATGAGTCAGTGCCTCACTGTTCTCTGCAGAGAGTCGATGAGGTTCTGCAGGTCGATGTCCTAGCGGTGTGTGAGAGTGAGTATGAGTCAGTGCCTCACTGTTCTCTACAGAGAGTCGATGAGGTTCTGCAGGCCGATGTCTTTGTGGTGTGTGAGAGTGAGTATGAGTCAGTGCCTCACTGTTCTCTGCAGAGAGTCGATGAGGTTCTGCAGGTCGATGTCCTAGCGGTGTGTGAGAGTGAGTATGAGTCAGTGCCTCACCATTCTCTGCAGAGAGTCGATGAGGTTCTGCAGGTCGATGTCCTAGCGGTGTGTGAGAGTGAGTATGAGTCAGTGCCTCACCATTCTCTGCAGAGAGTCGATGAGGTTCTGCAGGTCGATGTCCTAGCGGTGTGTGAGAGTGAGTATGAGTCAGTGCCTCACCGTTCTCTGCAGAGAGTCGATGAGGTTCTGCAGGTCGATGTCGTCCCGGTAGCCCTTCACGTTGGTCAGGAAGAAGTCACTGATCCACTCCCTCAGGGTGTCCTGGAACACGAATGCTAGCACCCCTGCAGTCAGCTCCAGGAAGAAGATCACTCCGATCACCCCGCAGAACTGCAGGGGTCAAACACACAGCGAGCAAAGAGTTAAACACACACCCCAGAACTGCAAGGCTTAAACACGACAGCGTTGCAAAACTTAAACAATCCAGAGATTTCTGCAAAACCAATGTGTTCAATTGTTTTCATTCACTGACAGTAGGTTTGACAGTCATGCCTATGACAGCCTCGTGTCTCAAGTGCCAACACAAACACAGGAAGCCAGGACTCACAAACTTGAGCATGCAGATGTTCTCCCTCAGCGCTCCCACACAGCCTGCGAACCCCAGGACAAAGGTCACCGTGCCGACCACCAGAACCACCCACACCGGGTCGAAACCGTTCTGCCGGGTCACCTGGGACAAGTCCGACAGCACGCCCTGAGAGAGGGACAGAGAGGGAGGGATTGAGATTAGAACCAGAACAGAACCACGCACACCGGGTTGAAACCAGGATACAGAAAGCAGGTCTGGATACTTGGGCAGTGTCAGAATTGCTCTGTGAGAAGAGATCTGTATGGACTGTCGATAATACACCCACAGCAGCATATAAAAAAAATAAAATAGCATCAGCACTTACCTTCTCACTCCACGCCCAAAACCCAATGCCTAAGAAAGCAGCTCCAACCAACTGCAAATCAAAAGAAAAAATATATATTAAACAATTAGCCATGTGTTTATAGTGCTCATTATTAAGGTCCAGGGTAATGACATTGCTGGACAGCGAACAATGGAGAGCAAATATTTTGAGCACAGGTAGTTTGTTTCAGGTGGGGTCCTGAGACCTGCTGCAAAGGAAGTGTGAATCTAGTGTTTTGCTGTGAAAACTGCAGGCTACGTGCAGGATGATGTGCATAGGAAGAGTGACAGGGGCACTGTGACGCACTGTTTAGCCACAACATGGTTGTTCAATAATGTTGACATTTAAGCTGAACTGAAAACAACGCAAAACAGCAATGTTGCAAGAATTATGAACCTGGCCTGCTTACAAAACCACAGGAGTGAGTGTACTTTCACAGAAGACAGTGAGCACTCTGCACCCGGCACCCGGCACCCTGTACCCTGTACCCTGTACCCTGTACCCTGTACCCTGCACCCTGCGGTGCGGTGCGGTACGAGGCCTGTGGAGAGATTCCTGCGGGTAAACATTCCTGGAAGGGGGCAGGGTGTTTTCACAACATTTGGTAGAGACACCATAATTTCTTAGCAGTCACGCCAAGCTGTTTCCACTTCCTGTTGACACAGAAAGTTGAGCAGCGTTTCCTGCCAGCTATCAGACAGGCAGGGGTGACTCTCCTAGAATCATGCAGGCTTTCCTGACGAATCGACTCCCTGAGTGTCAGACACAGAAGACTGAGCACAGGCACGCAGGCAGACAGAGTGTAAAGAACATGCTGTCTCGCCATGTCCTGTCATTGTAACAGTACAGTTTCCATTGACCACAAACAGAATAAAGAGGAAGCAAAAAACTCTAACTTGTGGTTCAAAGGATTTGTTCCTATAAAAAAAGTATTTAGAAACACAATAAAACTTAAAGTAATGACAAAATGCTTTGATTAGAAGTCTAGTTCTAGATTTTACACTACCTGAGAGTACAATAGTTGTCCTACAAAATGTTTAAAAAAAACACACCTTAGCAAAGTAATTCAGCCCGGCTCCACCTTTCGTTCTGCTCAACCCTTTATACTTGGAAGCTGGATATGAACACAAACCTTTTGGACCCTACTGGTAATCTCTCTGCTTCACTGAACCGTCACCGATGCATATCCCTGACAACTGTTAACAACTTAAAAAAAACAAACAAAACAAAAAAAACAACACGAACGCCCTGGCTCTTGGCACTCACCCAGAACACGATGTTGTAGCTGAACATTAGGTACTTGTAGCAGCAGCTCACCTCAGCATTCTTATATTGGTAATAATGCATCTTCCACTGGGGACACTGGGAGAGAGGGAGACATTATAAATATCATATGGGAGATATTGAAATTGGAGAAGGAATCTATGAAAAAGACCTAGGAGTTTTTGTTGACTCAGAAATGTCTTCATCTAGACAATGTGGGGAAGCTATAAAAAAGGCTAACAAGATGCTCGGATACATTGTGAAAAGTGTTGAATTTAAATCAAGGGAAGTAATGTTAAAACTGTACAATGCACTAGTAAGACCTCATCTTGAATATTGTGTTCAGTTCTGGTCACCTCGCTATAAAAAAGATATTGCTGCTCTAGAAAGAGTGCAAAGAAGAGCGACCAGAATTATTCCGGGCTTAAAAGGCATGTCATATGCAGACAGGCTAAAAGAATTGAATCTGTTCAGTCTTGAACAAAGACGACTACGTGGCGACCTAATTCAAGCATTCAAAATTCTAAAAGGTATTGACAGTGTCGACCCAAGGGACTTTTTCAGCCTGAAAAAAGAAACAAGGACCAGGGGTCACAAATGGAGTTTAGAAAAAGGGGCATTCAGAACAGAAAATAGGAGACACTTTTTTACACAGAGAATTGTGAGGGTCTGGAATCAACTCCCCAGTAATGTTGTTGAAGCTGACACCCTGGGATCCATCAAGAAGCTGCTTGATGAGATTTTGGGATCAATAAGCTACTAACAACCAAACAAGCAAGATGGGCCGAATGGCCTCCTCTCGTTTGTAAACTTTCTTATGTTCTTATGTTCTTATTAGCAGCAGCCACACTATGAATTTCCCGGAGCCTGTAGATGTCACAATGTCTGGAACCAAGCATTCTAAACATTTCTACCACAGCATGTGCTGCAGAAACAGACTCATTACGTTAATATCAGCTTTCTACTTCCTTAGCTTTAATGATTTTAAATATGTTTACTGGGTTGGCCTCTAAATCAACCCCGTCCCCAAGAAGAGAATGAAATACTGGTACACTCAGCGGGATTGGAGGGAGCCACTGAACACTTAGAAACATTCAACACAGGGCTTTCACACTTTACTATCAACATGGTTGAGCAAGGAATGATAGCATTGTGCAATTCTGCGGGAGCACCATATAATACTGAGGTAAATCAGTAATATATTACTTCCAAGAGAATGTGCAGTCACAGATACCCGATTACTTCTCAGACCATGTGTTTCAATAATCCTGCTCCCGCTGGTAACATCACACTCATGTTTCGTTATCTACAGAAGCGCTGAATGGACTATGGCGAAACTTGAACTTCACTGTGTATCAAAACTTACTTTTCCACAATGCGAAGTGTGCATTTCAGAGCGCGATTGCAGGAATCTCATAATATTCACACACAGCCCCAGTTTTTTTTGTTTGACGATTATTTCACTGTGCAGCAGCTTCCCTAGTAAGATGATGAGCTGCTATCTCTTCAGCCAAAGAAGCAGCACAGTAATTTAAGACATTACCGTCGTGAAATACAGTAGCGCGAGTTTTGTACTAAAACAGGGACAGCTGCTGCAGGAAAAAGAAAGTTTATTTCTCAAAGTACTTGCCACTGTACTAGGAAGTATACTAACAAGCTTTTGTTTTTTAGGGAATTGAATTAAATGTACTGCAGCTTACTTGATTGCAATAAAAAAACTGCCATTCTCTAAATTTAGCTCAGATTGTGGTAATGAAAAAGAATGGTTTGGAAATATCTAAAATGACAATGTGCTTGCTGAGCTGTATTTAATATCATAAAAAACACAGCAAACTCGCTGAAACAAACTTATAAAAATAAACTAACATGTAAATATTAGCTGTGTGCATTACATGCTTTCAGATCAGGACTCCACACGTATGAGCTGTGTGTGTTACATGCTCTCACATCAGGAATCCACGCATATGAGCTGTGTATGTTACATGCTCTCAGATCAGGAATCCATGCATATGAGCTGTGTATGTTACATGCTCTCAGATCAGGAATCCACGCATATGAGCTGTGTGTGTTACATGCTCTCACATCAGGAATCCACGCATATGAGCTGTGTATGTTACATGCTCTCAGATCAGGAATCCACGCATATGAGCTGTGTATGTTACATGCTCTCACATCAGGAATCCACGCATATGAGCTGTGTGTGTTACATGCTCTCACATCAGGAATCCACGCATATGAGCTGTGTATGTTACATGCTCTCAGATCAGGAATCCACGCATATGAGCTGTGTATGTTACATGCTCTCACATCAGGAATCCACGCATATGAGCTGTGTATGTTACATGCTCTCAGATCAGGAATCCATGCATATGAGCTGTGTATGTTACATGCTCTCAGATCAGGAATCCACGCATATGAGCTGTGTATGTTACATGCTCTCAGATCAGGAATCCACGCATATGAGCTGTGTATGTTACATGCTCTCAGATCAGGAATCCACGCATATGAGCTGTGTATGTTACATGCTCTCAGATCAGGACTCCATGCATATGAG
This sequence comes from Polyodon spathula, assembly GCF_017654505.1. Taxonomy (NCBI): domain Eukaryota; kingdom Metazoa; phylum Chordata; class Actinopteri; order Acipenseriformes; family Polyodontidae; genus Polyodon; species Polyodon spathula. The sequence goes on from NC_054543.1 coordinate 8,433,625, forward strand.
CTGTGTATGTTACATGCTCTCAGATCAGGAATCCATGCATATGAGCTGTGTATGTTACATGCTCTCAGATCAGGAATCCACGCATATGAGCTGTGTATGTTACATGCTCTCAGATCAGGACTCCATGCATATGAGCTGTGTATGTTACATGCTCTCACATCAGGACTGCACTAAGTTAGAAGGAGCATCCTAAGAACCAGGGGCTTGCTATAGGGCAGGGGGCAGGAGGCAGTCCCTCCCCACTGTATTTTATTGTATTCGTGATTATCTGGGTAAACATTATTTAAAGCGTTGCTACCTGTTTCTACTTCACAGAATTGTGGTGCTTATATTTGATACAGTGTCATTCTTTGTGGAAAGCAGGTGAAATGTATCAAACTCGAGGTTGCAAGTATGTATCAAACCTTGTGAGATGTATTCGGATAGCCGCGCTAAAATAGAGTTAAACTGTATTCTTACCCCTGGCTCTTCTGTAAACCCGATGCAATACATGTCTTTTTTTTTTATGAATAAGAGCAGTCTAATGTCCCTTCTAATGTCCCTAGCTGCTACTCTAAAACGGTTTTTAAAAAATGACGTTGTACCGCCACTTGTTGAATGCAGCAGTAGTTACAGTATACAACTGTAAAATGTTTATTGAACCGGAATATCGTAATCTGGCAGCAGAACAATTCGGTCATCCTAGGCTTTACTCACTTTTAAAACACAACAGTTTCAGTGAAAACGACGACCGTAACGTCTCACACTTTGTTTTCGAAGTTGTTAAAAACCAGTGCGGTGCTTTAAAAACACTTGCATTGCACATTTTGTAGAATTTATTTTAATAATAACCATGTTCATAATAAGAATCTCGTTGTAAACTGCAACCCCCCCCCCATTTTTTTTTTCTGAAATGACGCCCCTCATACTGTACACAAAGGTACAGTCATCAATTCCATACACTGCACTTACAAAATATCTCAAATATAAATCATGCTGAGTTCACTGCAGTCATCAGCTGCTTAGATGACCCATTCAGCAGAATGAGGCAACAAACAAGCGAGTACAGACATTAAATTACTGTTTTAGTATCCTCTTGTGTAACTCAATACACCCTTGGTGTGAGATGCCATTACTAATATAGGGGTTCATGTATTTTATTTTGCTTGCTTTATTATTATTATTATTATTATTATTATTTATTATTAGTTATTATTATTATAGCAGACACCTTTATCCAGAGGAACAAGAGAATCGACTCCCGACTAAAATAAAAAGCGTTGGAATTTAATTGTGTGTCACTTTTTATTAGGTTTTGTATCGCCCCCCCCATACCGGAAACACACCAAAAACAGCTGAAACCGAGTCTATTATAAAAATAAAAAAAACACAGAACTTCAAAAAACAAGACAATATTATAAATACGCTAGTTGCAGCGGGTCTGGAAAATAGCACAGCAAGTAAACCAGAAAGCGCATTTGAATATACGAAGGAGACAGGAGAAAAGGGTACTGTCTCTCCCTCTCTCCCTCTCTCCCTATCCCCTCTCCGACGCTAACGTAAACTAAAAACAATAGTTTTCAATCACTCAGACCAGTCAGTACTTCGCATCCTTCTGCGATTCTGATGAAACTTCAAAATAATATTTGTTCTCTTGTTTTTAAACATTTACCCCCTCCAAAACATATATATTTTTAAAAATACTACACACTCACCGACTATAATCTCACTAGTTTTTGTTCAGCGGCTCTGCTTCGCAGGAAATGGTACTGAACTTCTGCCCAGTGTTTGTCTGAGACTCTTCCCCTTTAGGCACGCCCTGCTACCGTAAGTAATGCTATCAATAGTGCGTCAGTGCAGCGCAGCACGAATGCATATTTCACATATTGCAAACCTAAAGTCTTAATCTAAATCCTAATAATAGATAAAGATAAGCTGATTAAACAAATAACACAAAAAAACATGATACTTTTTCAACATTTATTTATCCACAAATGATACAATATTCAATATCCATGTGAGGAATTTTGGCCCATTCCTCCTTACAGAATTGCTTCAACTGGATGATATTTGAGGCTTCCTTGCATGGACAACTGGCTTCAGGTCCTATCACAACATTTCGATGGGGTTTAGGTCTGGACTTTGACTAGGCCATTCTAAAATGCAGAATTTCTTCTACAGCTATTCTTTTGTAGATCTGCTTGTATGTTTAAGATCATTGTCTTGCTGCATGACCCACTTTCGGTTCAGCTTCATCTCACAGACGGATGGCCTGACATTCTCCTCCAGAATCTTCTGATACAATGCAGAATTCATGGTTGTGTCAATGATGGCAAGCCATCCAGGTCCTGAGGCAGCAAAGCAGCCCCAAACCATCACACTCCCACCACCATGCTTGGCGGTTGGGATGAGGTTCTTCTGTTTGAATGCAATGTTTGGTTTTCGTTCAAAACATAACGTTTCTCATTGAGACCAAAAAGTTCTACCTTTGACTCGTCCGTCAAGAGAACATTGTTCCAGAAGTCTTGTGGATCATCTATGTGCTCTTTGCCGAACTTCAGACTGGCAGCAATGTTCTTTTAGAGAGCAGTGGTTTCCTCCTGGCTATCCTTCCATGAACACCATTCTTGTTCAGTCTTTTTCTGACAGTTGAGTCATGAACACTCATTAGCCAAGGCGAGAGTGGCCTGCAGATCCTTGAATGTTACTCTGGGGTTCTTTGTGACTTCCTTGATGATTTTCCGGTTTGTTCTTGGATAGATTGTAGGACGACCGCTCCTGGGTAGAGTGACTGTGGTCTTGAACTTTTTCTATTTGTAGACTGTATGACAGTGGATTGATGGAATTGGTTAATATAAACCCTATTGGATATTTAAGAAAAGACTGGTTTTGATTCAAGAAGGCTATCTTGGAATTTCCATAATTATCATTGAGGTTCACAAACTTTTTCTCGGCACTATATATATATATATATATATATATATATATATATATATATATATATATATATATATATATACACACACACACACACACACACACATGCACAAAAGAAACGCAACACTCGGGTCTAATGGGTTTAATCAAATATGGTAAACAGATATGAAACAAAATCACAGAAAATGTGAACCTAAATACAAACCAGTCATAAGTTTTCAGTATGAAACGTGACACACTGTCAAAATGAAAACATTACAAAGCTAGTATCAGGTATGACCTCCCTGAGCATAAACACAATCCTGGCAGCATTGATGCATAGACCTGATCAGCCTCTGGATAGACTGCTGTGGGATGTTTCTCCACGCTTCCTGTGCAGCAGTTAACGCAGGCAGGTCCTTCACACAGGCAGAGGATGTGGGACCTCTCTCACTAAGGCATAGCACCCATACCGCTGTACAAAAGAGCTGGCTCCTCTGGAAGGCGTGTATATCGGGCTTATGTCTTCATGTGTGATTACATCACCTACAAGCCCTACTGCCGCCTACCCCCATGCATGTGCTATATTATATATACACACACACCTTGAGTGGGAGAACAGCAGCTTGTATCTCACACTGCACCCTACACTATATGTATTTAAAAATATATCATTTACAGTATAATTGACATTGACAGCATCTGATACAGAGTATAGATACAAATACATTTCTGATTACTGTATTGCATGTGTATCAGGGTCTACTATATATTTCAATGCAATTTATATACAAGTAAACCTGCTCCCTGGTGGATATAACAAATACATCGGTGAGAAATAAAACACACAGAACAATGTGGATTTCAGAGTGTTACAGGGGGGACAGATTAATGGTTACACTCTGATGTACCAGCTAGGCTACTCCAGTCTACACACTGTGGAAGATTTCTTTGTTGTGTGTTCTGAATTAGCCGAGCTGTACAGTGACACACAGCTAGGCTATTGTGACGCAGTATTTCCAGACAGTTATTTTGTCATTTAAAGTTTTCCACTGACTCAGTCTGCTGCACCTGCTTGAGCATGCAAACTCACTTACACACATTTACCATCCAGACTTCAGTCATGACTCCTCACCTGTAAAAACTGCCTGCAGGGTAGCTTTAGATTTTTTTTAAACAAATACAAGACAAAGTAAGTCATTTGAAATATATATTTCAAACATGCACTGGCATGTTTGCTTTGCTGTCAGCCGAGCCCTTCAATATAATAGGAAATGTATTATATTTTGCAGAGTTGCTATTGCTGCAGGACCAACACACAGAGCTTCCTGTTACTGTCAAGAACAGAGACAGACTTCCTCAGTATGGACACAAAGCGAGAGGGAGACTCCACTCACACACACTTCATATCAATTCAATGAGACACACAGAGAGAATTAGCCTAGAAAACCAGGAAGGCACACTAAATAACTGATAAAAACCCCACTTTATTTTACATTACAATTCAGTTAATTCTAAACGAAGTAAACACAAAACAGGATATTTGAATTGAATTCTCTGTCAGGTCTCCTGTGTACATTTCCACACTCAGGACTGCTGGTCAGTGGCTTGGTCATTCTTCAACAGGAGTGAAAGGGACAGAGATTCACTCAACATGGCTCTGAAAACAACCTGGAAAACATCTCATCGACACACGCCTCCCAGTGTGTGTTGATAGACTTCTCTGCACTTGAAACCATATATTCCAAAACCTTCTAGTGAGGAATTCTCTCTCTCTCACTCTAGTTTATCGCAGTCGGGTGCTCACTAGGTAAAAAAATCATCTTTCATTATCATCGCCACTCCAGAGTTTAGAAAAGGGATTCTACAGTCCTGTAGCCTGTGTTTAGAACAGGGAATCTACAGAGTCATGTAGCCTGTGTGTCAGTCAGTATCCTAGGCTGGTTCTGTCTATGTTCTGGTACTGTTCTGTCCTGGCTGTGTCTCAGTCGTGCTGCGCTGCCCCCTTCAGGCTGGATTTCTGCTGTTTCTTCTCTCGCTGTCCAATCATGCGGAACATCTTCTTGCGCGCCTCCTTCTGCCTCTTCATCTTGTCCATTTCCTGTTTCTGCCGCTGCTGCAGGAAGTCCTTGTGCTGCTCGCGCTGCCTGGCCTGGGCACTCTTCCGCTTGTGATTGTGCACCGTGCTCAGAGCAGCCAGCAGGGCGGCGATCTACAGGAGAGGAGGGAGAGTTAAATACATCAAACACAACAGCAACAGCAGCAACAGGGTCAGGCCTGCTCAGTACTTCTTGGCTTCTGATCTGCTCAGATCTCAGAAAGACAAGCAGCGGCAGCAGCAGGGTCAGAAGGCTCAGTGAGGAGAGGCAGGTGGCTCTAGAGGGGCGAGGCTGGGGGCTGTGCAGGGGTCTCTTACCTTCTTCTCGTGGGGCTCCTTGATGACCGCAGGCCTCTGCAGGTCCCGGGGCACCTTGCCCTTCTTCTCTGCGTTTTTGGGTTTGTTCTTGAAGGGCAGCGCCCTCTGCAGGTCTTTGGGGATGTGCAGCGGGTTGAAGTGTCGCTTCTTACGGACCACAGGCTGAGTGACGGGAGGAGAGATCAGTAAACAACTCACTCACACTGACACACTCACAGAGAGATCAGTAAACAACTCACTCACACTGACACACAGAGGAGAGATCAGTTCACTACTCACTCCCACTCGCACTGACACACTCAGACACAGACGCAGTGAGATCAGAACACAACTCAGAGACACACAGAGGAGAGATCAGAACACAACTCACAGAGACACACAGAGGAGAGATCAGAACACAACTCACAGACACACACAGAGTAGATCAGAACCCAACCCACACAGGGGTGATCAGAACCCAACTCGCAGTGGAGAAATCAGAACACAATTCAAACATGCCCATAACAATTAAACAGTCAAGACTTTCTCAGTGTCTGCAATTTCATCTTGATGACAACGAGACTTTGTTACTTAAAGCTTTTTTATTATTTCTAAAAACATCAGTACACACACACACACACACACACACACACACACACACACACACACACAGACAGACCAGGAATGGAAATAAGACTCCCATTGCATAGCAGTTTGGTCAATTCCTGGTTTTACTAGCAGTTTAATAAGACATACCCAAGCTTGTTACATATACACTGGGGATAAATCAAGGTCATAGTAAAACCTGTAAAGGGTGAAACTCCAATGCAACATGAGTCTTATTTCCATCCCTGCAGACAAATATACACACAAACACACACTCTCTCTCTCTCTCATACCTTGTACAGCGAATCCTTGCTGGGTTTGACCTTCACTCCCAGATCGTGTTTCAGCTGCCCCACCGTCCTCATCCCCGTCCAGCTCTCCTTCTCCCCCAGCGGCAGCAGCAGGGAGGTGACGGGGTTATAGAGCTGAGGAACAGAGACTGGGAACCAGGAGCGCAGGAACACGATATCTAGAGAAAGAGTGGGAGAGAGACTGGGTCAGGACCAGCATCACGCACAGACACAGACACACAATCATCTCAGACTGACATTGATCAGCACCAGAACCTGAGAGAGACTGGGTCAGGACCAGTACCATATACAAACACACAATCATCTCCGACTGACATTGATCAGCACCAGAACCTGAGAGAGAGACTGAGTCAGGACTGGTCATAGACAGAGAGAGTTTCTCACCGCTCATGAGCAGACGGTCCTCGAAGGTGGCTCGGTAGGCTCCAGGGGGCGCTCTTAATGCCTTCTTGATCTGCCCCCGCACCCCACTCACCGTCCGCAGCGCAGCCCCCTCAAACTTAGCGACCTCCAGGACCGAGTTAAACATGTCCTGCAGAGAGAGGTACAGAGAGGGGGAGAAACAGGGTGTGAGAGAGGGTGTGGGGGTGAGGGTGAAGTGGGGGTGGGAGTGTGATCGGAGGGCTCACCTTGATAAAGGCAGTGTTCTTGTAGATCTTGTACGGGTAGCCAATCAGCTTCAGCTTCTTCACCACAGTGACAGACTTATCCAGGTCTAGAACCACGCCAGTGGCAGCGATCCGAAACCCAGCCTGAGTGCAGAACACAGAACACAAAACCGTCAGGGCACCCCGCTCTAGAACCCTCCAAATCATTTCCAGGGCAGCGGTGTTCCACTTGAGCTGCAGTCACAATCACTTTTATTAAACCCACAATGTCAGAGGCCAACAGCTTTTGTACTGCTGACCGCTAGACTGACTAGAGTGTTGCAGCAGTAAGCCTGGTCTCCTCGCTCCCTCACTCACCTTGGTGCCGGACACAGACTGCACAGCCAGGAACCCAGTGCCCTGTGGAGTGATGGGACCTGAAACACAGAGCAGGGGTTAGAGACTCTCTTCTCATCTCCATCTCTCTCACAAACACACTTTGTATTCGAACAGCTCTCTCACTCACCCCACAGAGTGGCCCCGCAGTGCATGTGCTGGGGGGTGTATTTGAGCAGCCGGTTCCTGCCGTTGTGGTCCTCGATGTGGTAGAGGGGGAGGGTCTGGAAGCGACGCCAGCCCAGGGACAAGATCAGCGGGTCGCGGGTCTTCAGGATGCGCTGGTGCCAGCGGTGCTTCTTCAGACGCATCTAAGCACCAGACAGACAGGTTAGCACTGTGCTATTGACCAGAGAATCAAATCCTACAAAACAATTTGATACACACACACACACATAAGCATGTGAGATGCAAGCACACGCCGAGACAGACACACTCACTCACACACACTCAGGCAGAGACAAGCAGGCTCTGTCTCTCTCTCTCACATACACACGCACAATGGCACTCTCCTGACCTGCAGGTACCCCACGTTGCCCTCGCTTGCTCCCAGCCCCCCCAGGATGACAGGGTAGTTTGGGTCAAAGTTGGTGATGAACTCGCAGGGCAGGTTATGGATCTCCAGGCGCAGGTACATGCCGGGTCGGAACCCCTCGTACTGGACCCGCGTCTCATCATCCACCGCAGAGAACTCAGCACGGTTCAGCTGAGGAGAGAGAGAGAATAGGAACATAAGAATAAACGAACCTCATACAAGTCATATGCATTTCCTCCCTTGAGCTCAAACAACCTTAACCGGCTCAAGTGACCCCTGACCTCTGCCTGCCGCTGCATCTCCCCCTTCAGATCGTCGAAGAAGGTGGCATCTCCCTCGTCATACTCCGCGTTGAAACGCTCCTTCAGACGACGCTTCTTGTCCAGACGCTGTTGCTTCTCGCCCTCTGCATTGCCTTTCACCTTCCCTCCATCCTCATCCTCATCCTCCCCTTCTCCACTCTCATCCTCCTGTTCACAACAGAACAGACAGGCTTAGTAAAGGTATCGCACGCCAAATCAAAATATAAGGTTAAACCGTCATCAATCCCCTTTCTCCGCATGCCCCCTGGTCTACTTACCTCAGCTTGGTCCTCCTGCTTCCCAGAATCCCCTTGGTGCAGCTCTCCCGTCTCCAGATCCTCGAAGTCTCCATACAGCTCCTCTGCGAGAGAGAAAGAGAGAGAGAGATTGTGTAAATGCTGTATGACACGAGTAAACTATATGTATAAAATCGCATAAGTGCTTTAGGTTACAAGCTAATATTTCCTGCGGAAGATAAAACTGGCTACCCACTCCTGGGCTTATTGCCCGCTCTGAACTTGAGTGGGTGAAAATCAGCTTGCATCTTACAAAGAACTTTGTACTATTTTTTTGTTGAACCTGACTTTCAGTGAAAGTGAAAAAAGTGAGCAAGCAAGAGTAAGTGAGGGAGTGTGACTGAGTGTGAAAATAACTGAGACTAACAGTGAGTAAGAGAACAAGACTGAGTTTAAGAGTGAGTTTAGAAGTAAGAGCAGGAGTGAGTTGAAAAGAGAGTGGCTCTTCCTTACCGTCCTCCTGCAACAGTCTAGTCGCGTCCTTGTCATCCTCCCACTTCCCCGTCACGAAGCAGTCCCGGATCGAGTCCAGCACCTGAGGGACAGGGACAGGGTTACTGACCCCAGCCAGACCCTCCACTACAAGCTACCCTCTCAACAGCACCCAGGCCAGACCCTCCACTACAAGCTACCCTCTCAACAGGCCCCCCAGTACCTCTTGCTGGTCCCAGTCCCGTGCAGCATCTGGGGGGTAGTGGCTGCAGTCCAGCCCGTCAGCCCGGCGTCGCTTCTCGCTCTCGGGGCGGCTCACGTGGAACAGCCCCCCCAGCTCCCCCCCACCCTCCGACTCCTCCTCCGACTCCTCTGTCACTGCGGGGGAAACACAAACACAGAGACGTGTCAGCGATGGGAATACAGCAAGTCTCCCAATGCACAGCAGTTTGAGCCATTCCTTATTTTACTATGAGTTTAACCAGACACACCTGAGCCTGCTATCTCTACACTGGGGCTAATCAAAACACAGACACTTATACTGTCATACGGTTCAGACGTCACTCTCGCAATCTCAGTGAAAGCATTTGAAATGTTGAAACCACAACAGGTACTGCATCAACCCCTGAAACACATTCAGATCAGCTTTTAGCCTGTTTTACATTTAGATTTAATGACATGTGTTTATAGAATTGTTTGGTGGCTTTCTCTAGTCATGTTGAGCGTGCATTTTTTTCTCTTGCACTCTTTGAAACATACTGGGGGGGGGGGCTGGGGCACAACAGAGCCTGGGCCGGACAACAGAGCGCAGGAGAACGGAATACACTCAACAGGATTCGAATCAGTGAGAGAACCTCCCTTCACAGTCGGCCTGCTGGTTTCTCACCAGTGCCGTAGACCAGTTTGCGCAGGTTGGGTGTGCTCCGCTGTTGCCGTAGAAACACCTCGGAGGCTTTCTGAGCTAGACCCTCCTTCCACTTCAGCTCTCCTGGGGGGGGAGGAGAGAAATGTGAGAACAGACACAGACAACCACTGTAGCTAGACAGCCAGCTAGGCACAGACAGACTACAATAGCTAGACAGACAAACAGAGATGGTTACCTGCAGTCTCGAAGCATGGCTCTTCTTCCCCCTCCTCGAGCTCTGCCTCTCTGTGTTTCGGAGGCTTCACCTTTGACTCCGACTCCTCGAGGAGAGGGGAGTCTACCTCTGACCCCCCGCTCTCTTCCTCAGAGCAGTTCCCTGAATCCATGGCCTTCCTCCCCTCTCCCTCACTGCCGTCGTCCTCCTCCTCCTCACCGCTCTCTCCTTCTACCTCACTCTCCTCCTCTCCCTCGCTCTTCTCCAGTTCATCCTCACTGTCTGCAAAGGCTGGCACCTCTATACCGACTCCCTCTTTCACTCCATCGCTCCTTCCCTCCACTCTCAGTCTCTTCCGGGCAGGCTGCTTCTCTAGCTCCTCTTCCTCACTCTCACTCTCCTCCCCTGCCTCCCCCTCTCCCTCACTGTCCTCCTCCTCCTCCTCCTCCTCGCTCCCCTCCTCCTCCTCGCTCCCCTCCTCCTCCTCCTCTGTGAAGACGGCTCTCCTTCTCTCTCTCTGTGTCTCGGGGTCCCACACTCTCTCCTCTTTGGGACTCTCCTCAGCCCTGTCGGGGTTCAATCAGTTCATTCACAATTAGCAGTGGTGCAACGATAAAACAATATCACGCCCTGCATCCCCACACAGTCCTGGTCCAGAAAGGCTGCCTTGTTTCATGTGTAACAACATCACCAAACAATCAATAACTATTTTGTTAAAACTCAAACTCAAATAATACAAGAATACAATGAATACCTAATGAATCCATACAAACAAAGTGCATTTATAGATCATCGAAGAATCGTTTGCAAGACTGCTGTGCATCACTGACACACCCGTCTATTGCGATCTGATATATTGTGTAAATATCATCAACACAATGAATTGTTCCACTCTCTGTAATCTGTGCAAGACTGTTCAGTTTCCCCTCCTCTCTCACCCCTCCTCCTCCTGCAGCTCTCCCTGTCTCAGAGGCTCCGAGCCTGTGAAGAGCGACACTTTGCTGGCAGCCATCTTGACATCGATGGTGGCTTGCGCCCCGATAAGAGACTGGACCAGCTCCGCAGTGGGGCGCGCCTCCTCCTGAGAAAGAGGTGGGGAGACAGGAATTAGGACATTGCAGTGAGCGAGTGAACACGTGACACTGTGTGTGACTAAGTGCACAGTGAGTGTGAGCAGTGTACTTTCTGGTAGTTGGGTAATGTGGATAGAGTGAGTGTGAGAGTGTGTACTGGTGGTTCACGTGGCTGCCTCCTAGGTCAATGCTGCTGGTCAGGGTGGGCGGGAGGGAGTGTGTTATAGTGCGGTGGTACCTGCTCCCTGTCCACGTGGCTGCCCCCCAGGTCGATGTACACGGCGTCCTTGTCGTACACGACCCCCCCCACCCCGGACAGAGGGGCGTAGAGCAGCCTCTCCCTCTCATTAAGAGCGCGCTTCTTCAGAGAGTCAGGCAGAGAACACGGGTCTGACAGGAAACTCACGTCAGCCAGGGAGAAATCACCCACACCTGCAGAGAGGAGAGAGCAGGGAAGGGGAGAGATCGGAGAGGGGAGAGCGAGAGGGCAGGAGAGGAGAGAGAGACAGAAGGGAAGGAGAGAGATGAATTAAACGGACACAAAAAAAAAAAAAAATGAAGTCATCAGGGGAAGCAGTCTGGAGAGGTGTGGCTCATACCTGGAATGTGCACCTGGCTGCGGTTCTTCAGGTATGTCCCTCGCAGGTACCCGTACAGACACACCTTGCGGTCACACAAAGGGTTGATACGGAGGGTCTCTGGGTCAGTCAGGTCCTCCATGCTGGGGGGGGGGTTTATTAAAAAAAGTTGATCTGTGGGATGTCACGCTACAGACACTGCACACTATAATGAAAGGTGCTATACTGTCTCCCTCACCGGTCTGCCAGCACGTAGGGGTGGGCGGTTTGCCACACCAGCGGTCTGAACTTCATGACGGAGATGAAGCGCCCCAGATTGCGGATCTCCTGCTTCTGATACTCAGAGTGCACCATCCCAGAGAGATAGAACAGCTTTGCACCCTGCAGACAGACACACAGAGACAGTGAGGGCACAGAGAGACAGACACACAGACAGCATCATCGTCTCATCACACCCCACCTCCCTCTCACCTGACAGACCTCAGTCCAGAAGGAGTTACACTCCCCCTCCTTCTCATCAAGTAGACCACGGTCCAGAAGGAGTCACACACCCCTCCCACTCACCTGATAGACCTCAGTCCAGAAGGAGTCACACACCCCTCCCACTCACCTGATAGACCTCAGTCCAGAAGAAGTCACACTCCCCTCCCTCTCACCTGATAGACCTCAGTCCAGAAGCGGTGTTTGAGGATCTTCTTGGTCTTGCGCAGCTGCTTGTTGTTCTTGAAGAAGTCCAGGTGGGTCAGGACCCCCATGATTCGGGGGAACCCGTGGACCTGGCAGATATTCAGGAACTCAAACGTCTCCATCTCAAACCCAAAACTGGCATCGATCAGCATCAGAACCTGAGAAAGAGAGACTGGGTCAAGATGAGTCATACACACAGAGATAGCAAGAGACTGGACCACAACACAAAGACACACAATCATCTCAGACTGGCACTAATCAGCACCAGCAACCAGCCCCAGCCTCTCACCAGGTCTGCCACCTTGGCCAGGTCGATCATGGTGTTGATGTCGTTGCCACACTCGATGAAGGTGAGGCGTCGCTTCTTTCCTGTGACGAGAGAGAGAAGAAATATCAGGAGAGAAGAATTCCCTTCTCTAAAACTGGACACTATCATCAATGGCCCACAGATGTTGCTCTGTCCCCTAGCCTCTCACTCACCAGACACTATTGTGACCGGTCCACAGATGTCACTGAGTTTCTGCCGAGTGAAGTTCCTGATGAGGCACTGGATCAGGGTGGTCTTGCCCACACGGGGGGGCCCCACCACCACGATCACCACTGGGGGGGGCTCCAGAGCTGAGCGGTCCACCTGCGGCGCGTGGTGCTTCTTCGTCTGCAGATCCTGGGCTCTGTGGGAGGGAGGGAGGGGAGGGGGGCATTAGAAACCTGCTTCTGGGTGGTGGAGACTCACACTCACTCAAGAGATGGAACTAAGACTCAAGCACATGGAAGTTTCACTCACTCAAGTTTACTGTGAGTTGTTAATCCCAGTGTATACTATAGGTAACAAACTCAGGTGTGTCTTATTAAACTCAGTGAAACCAGGAATCAACCAAACGGCTCTACAATCAACGAGTCTTATATGCTGCAAACATACAGAATTATTTAGCATGTCTATCTAGATAGCAAAAATAGAAGTGCTCTCACTCTCTTCTCCTCGCCTGTGGAAAGGCTCTCCCTCACCTGTGGAAAGTTCTGGCCATGCGCACGGCAGACTGCACCCCGAACGCTTTGGGGTTCCTCCTCCTTCCATCCTCCTCCTCGCCAACCCCTGGCGCCTTCCTCTTCTTCTTCCTGTCGGCCTTCGGGCCGCTCTGCTTCTTCTGGTGCTTCCTGTGCTCCTTCTCCTCCATTCTGAAAACCAAACCCTGAGAGAGAGGGCAGAGCATTGATACAAGATCATCAAAACCTGAGGGAGAGAACAGAGCACTGATACAAGATCATCAAACCCTGAGAGAGAGGACAGATCATCGATACAAGATTCTCAAACCCTGAGTGACATTAACACAGCACAGACAAAAACACCTCACTCCCTTCCTCCCTCTAAATCCTCAGACTCCGCAGAGATTAATACAACATCCTCAACCCACACACACGTGCTTATACAGCTTGCTAGCTCACCCCCCCCCCCCCCCCCCCCCCACCACCACCACCACCACCACACACACACACACACACACACACACACACACACACACACACACACACACACACACACACACACACACAATGCTGTGATCAACGCGCCGTTATTGTGTCCAGGTTATTACTGGACTGCATCCAAATCATTACAAAACTTGTATTTGATTTATTTGGAATAATATCAAATTACTGACTGCGGTATCTCAGTACGGGTTGAGTTTAATGACCTAGCCCTTGCTACTGAATTTTTAGCTATCAAAATATATACCGCTATTTTTAAATACTGCAACAATAACTCCAAGCTCGCCTTAATACCCGATTTGTCGCACAAACCGCAGCGTCTCTCAATAAATCCTACCTACTCCGCTCCTCCGAAAGCTTGCAAACAGCACAGTACACACGTGTGTCCACCCGGAAGTGTTTGTACACGCTTTAGTTGCCGACACGAAACAAACACAGAAGGTTCCAAGTACCATTGGTTCCGCGATGGAATCAAAACTTATATAAACCGTATACGTGCAATCATTGCATTTACGTTAAGGGTAATTTGTTTAAATATTGCAACAATATATTTCATAGCCAGGACATATTTTTTCCTATACTTTATTAACTGGATTCTTTGCACACAAAGTACAGTGTATACTACAAGAATGCAGCCGTATTCATATAGGGGACTACCGCTACCTTCCAGTAGAGGGCGATGTGATACTGGATAGTGTGCATACTGTGCAATGTAAATATTAAGCCACGTACATGGTTTAAGATTATTATTATTATTATTATTATTATTATTATTTTGTTATTTGGCAGATGCCTTTATCCTAGGCGACTACAGTATAACAGTTATGTGATAAACGTAATAAAAGTGTAAGGCGGTAAATTTGCACGGTAATTTTCCAGTTTTCACCCATGCTTTCCCCGTGGTCTTATGTGTTTCCATGTTTTTTAAATATGCTTTACCGTACCTCTCATGGAAAAACTGCAAAAATACCGTGGTAAACTTTTAAGGGTGAAATGTGCGTTTATCCAGTGTTCCCAAACCACCGGCTTTATAGAAACAACAGGCATAGTAAAAACAACAACAAGCAGAACATGTTAAAAGCAAACTTTATTCCACAATAATAATCCAACACTTCAATACATTTACATCAGAAAGGGATGCACTCCACGCCGGAGTCTATAAGTACAAAATAAAATAAATCAATGCTTTGAAAAAGGAACCCCTACATTGCACTGACATATAAATATATAGCGCCTTTCCTCTCACAGCACTGTACAAAAGTGAGGTATTAAATGCAACAGTATAATGATAGCAATCTTAAGAGGCTGATAACGTTTCCTGAATTTCTCCTGGGAGTGCAGGGATGGAAATAAGCCTCTTATTGCAAAGTAGTTTGACCCAGTGTACAGGTAACAAGCTCAGGTGTGTCTTAGGAAACTCATAGTAAAACCAAGAATGCATCAAACTGCTATGCAGTGGGAGTCTTCTTTCCATCCCCAAAGTGCACACCTGAGGAAGGGGGAATAACAGTTACAGGCCAGTCTAGCGGCTCTGCTACAACAGCCTCTCTGCCTCTGCCTCTCTCTCTCTCTCTCTCTCTCTCTCTCTCTCTCTCTCTCTCTCTCACTCACTCGCTGTTGCTGTCACTGTCCCTCTCTCTCTCTTAGTAGAGGGCCAGTTCTGGCTCTTCTGCTCTGAACACGCTGCTCATTTCCAGCCACTCAGGCTGCAGCTCCCACAACAGATCCTGCAGAGAACACAGGTCTTGATCTGAAACCACACAGCAGGAGAGCCCAGGAGCCTGCTCCGGAACCGGAACATGATCTAGAACCCAGTCTGGAACTGCGGTCTGCTCTGGAACTGGAATATGATCTAGAACCCAGTCTGGAACTGCTGTCTGCTCCGGAAGTTCAGGGGTCGCCGCACCAGCCCACAGGCTCCACTGGGGGGTGCAGTGCTGGGTTGAGGGGGCCGCGGGGCAGGCTGGTGGGGGACAGGGGTCCCTCTGCTGCTCCCATGCTTCTCTGGGGAGGGGAGGGTAAGAGTAGCTGTGCTGTGTGAGACAGGAGCCAGCAGGGGGCAGTCCAGGGGGTCCTGCAGTCATGCTCTGGTTGTGCAGTGAGGGACAGTCCTGTAGACTTGCTGTACTCTGAGCTTCCTGTTTTATTAGTCCTATATTATAACCCCCCCTCACTGCAGGTGGGCTCCACAGAGACTCGAAGGGGGGGATCCATTGCCTGAGTCTGGGGTGCGTCGGGGGGTCTGCAGGGCAGTAGGGGAGGGAGGTGTGACAGCAATTCCCCTCCTCCTCCTCTCCTTCGCTGTGCTGCTGCAGGGAGCCTGGCAGAGTGAAGTGGGGACTCAGGGAACCCCGGCTCCCTGGCTCGGACTGAGCTGGGCTGGCGTCCCCGGGCTCAGCCTCCCCCCTACTACTCCTGCTGCTGCCCCTGTTCTTCAGGTTCCTGGCTCTTCGGTTCTGAAACCAAACCTGTCAAACAAAAAAAAGAAATGTTAAAATACTGTTCATAAAAGGCTTGTTTGATGTTTTGTTTTGTTCCCAGGCTACACCAATGTTCTTAAAGAGACTTAGAAACAATAAAAAAGACTAGCCTAAAAGCAAAGTAGACAATTCACTATTGACTAAATAGTAGCAAAGACATGGAAATTAAAAGAAAATCAAACTGTAGGAAATCACTGTGGTGTCTCTCTGCGGGTTTCGACACATCAGTCTACACATGCTTTCACTATGCTGTAGTACACTGTGCCCATTCATTGACCCTGCTACATTGCAATACACTTCTATGCAGGGTGGAAGGGTGACGCGTGGATAGTGAGGGTGTTTGGCTGGCATCAGCTGGGTTGGACTAGGCTGGCTGGGTTGGACTAGGCTGGATGGGTTGGTTTGGTATTTCTTGAACTCTCACCTGTATGCGGGACTCCGGTAGTCCAGTGGCCTGTGCCAGGCCCTCTCGCTGGCTGATGCCTGGGTAAGCATCCCCGTCGAAGGCTCTACGCAGGAGCTCCAGGTGCTCCTTGGAAAAGGAGGTGCGCTTCCTCCTGCTCGCTCCCCGGGACCGGACTGTGCTGCCTGGGAGGGGAGAAAAAGAGAGGCTGGGGTGAGACCAGAACACAGAACAGGACCTGCCTGATACACACAGACAGACTACTACAGAGAAGGATTTCTAAATGCCCTTTTGAAAAGTTTACCACAGTAATTTTGCATTGTAATGTTGCAGTCCCCCCATGTTTTTTCTATGCTGATAAAATACAGGATTGTTATAAGTGCTGAATAAAAAAACATACTGCTTAAGATTTCACAATAAATGTAGTATTTCTGTCCAGAGATAACACCATGTTGAAAGTTATCTAGCAATCATTTTAACCCCCAAGGATTCAAAAACGCACAACTCAGTAGAGTTTGCTTGTTATTAAGTATTTTGTTAGATTCAGCTTAGCGCTGCTCCACATATGATCACATGCTGGTGGTTAACTGATCTACACACGGAGATGCTGTCTCTCTCAGGGTCATGTGACCAGTTGTGTAATATTATTCTGTCCTTTCTTTAATGCAGTGTAGTGCAATGAGTCACACTTACCAGCAGTGGCGCTGCCTTGCTCCTTCCACATGCTTGCCCAGTCGAGTCTCTCAGTCTGGTGTCAGTCGTTCTGGTCCAGGTCCTCCGTTTCCTTCCCTGCTGTGGCTACTGATTCTTTGGTGCCAGTTCTGGTGTGTTCTGATCTCTGACACCGGGCCTCTTCCATTTATATCCCTCAGCTCCCAGACCCTGCTCCCACCCCTAAATGCTTATTGCGAGTTGTGGCTCTAATGTCTTGTAATGGGGTGTGGGTCCGGGAGTCTGTGCCAGGTCTTTGAAGTGAGATCACACCTGGCCCAATCCACACCTGAGCTCACCTTCAAAGCAGGCCCCCGAGACAAAACCTTCCAGAACTTTATCTTACCTTTGTTTTTTAAATTTGATTTTTAGATTGTTTTTAAACTGTTTTGATACGTGAAGTTTCTAAGACTTTGAAAAACATCTCTGCATTATAAAGTACAGGAGCGATAGGAAACTTAACACGGTCCTATTAGAAGAGCGGTGTGGGGTGAGAATGTACTGTGTGAATTATTCAATGAATTCAACTCCGTTTTTTTTTTTTTTTTTTTTTTTTTTATAGAAAAGTGAACAGTGTGAATATTGGTGTCTGTCCAGGGCAAAAAAAAAATTATCATGAAAGAAAAATGAAATCTTGTCAATGCATGGGTTAGCAAGCTAATATACTGTCTACGCAGACAGGGGAACAGAAATTAACATTCTGGTATCTTCCGAGACAAAAGATGTTTATTTCACTTTCAGAACACCACAGGTTTTATATGGAGTTTCAGTGACAGAGGACTCAAGACACGAAGTAGATTGTGGGTGCTAGAATCATGTGCACCCTGGACCAGCTAAACAAATCATAAAAGGAACAGCATGTGCACCCTTATCAAAAGGTTCTCATAGTAAAAGCACAGCAAAGTGTAATAAAGCCCAGTGAAAGCAAGGTAAAGCACAGAGGCATGGTAAGCATATAAAAACAACATGGCAAACCAGGGTAAACTATGGTAAATGCCGAGTATAAACATGGGAAAACTGCAAAATTACTGGACACAGTAATTACTGTACTGTAAAAGTAAGGACAAGGCCAGTAATGATAATATAAAACCATGCGGAAATGCCGTCGTGAACCTGTAGAAGCGACGCGCCCACGTTTCAATAAGTCATTTGAATGTTGGTATTGGATCTGTGCAGCTCGTTCAAACCTGTCTGTGCTCACCTTCGTGTTCGTGCAGGGGCGACATACACGGGAAGATGTGCTAGAATTCTGACAGATCCTTAACCGTGACCGCTTGATTACTTAATTACTTTTCAAAGCAATGCATGGAATGATAACGTTACTGTTAAAACCAACCAATGGTATTATAATGCTAGTTATTCAAAACGCTCAATCAGAAAGCATTATGCAAAACTCATAGGAAACTATGCCCATCCAGAAGACCAGTCCTAAAGCGTAGAGACCACTGTTGTATCTCAGATCCATTTGATGAGAACGAGGCTTTAAAATCCTGGCAGCAGTGCTGCTTTGATCCAGCGTTATTTTAACTACACACCGCAAGACGTTTTAAATATCGCGCCGCGTTATAACACCGCCATGCTGCGTGTCTGGTGTTTTACCCGAGTTCAAAGTGTAGCTGGAAAATGTGTGGCTCGCCTTACCTAAACGTCTTAAGAACATCATAAAAAACGAACGCTGTGGGGTTTGTTTTTTTTTCCAGTCAGCATGCTTATAATTAATTTGCAGTAGCGGCTAATGAATTAACCGACATTAAACGGCGCAGGTGGGAACGCGTTTATTGATCCCGAATTAAACACCACACGGGTGTTGAACTTTACTGCCGGGTGGGAGAATGATCGGCCCTGCAATACACATACCCGCAATTCACAGTTCAGAGCACCGCCACACGAACGGCAGCAGTGAGGTTCAAAGAGGTCATTAAACTCAATTAAACCAGCTACACCGCAGGAAAAAACAAAAACAAAAACACAACAACAACATCTCTCTCTCTCTCTCTCTCTCTCTCTCTCTCTCTCTCTCTCTATATATATATGCGTGTTTACTCAAGAGGACAAAGGTGGGAATTTTATTTATTTTAGAAGCTGTTTTACATTCAATGGGAATACCTCTCGGCTGCTGCCACAATCTTATTTTTCTCCATATGTATATAATCCTACGTACGCATTATACACGTACATATTCATAAGAGATAAGTCCAGCACGTTTCCGGATGACTTGCTATTTCGACAAGTGTCTGCAGTTTGAATTTCTCAATTTGTATTTGAAACTGCCAGTAACTAACGCTGTGGCCAATTCTCATTTTCAGAACTAATGCAAAGAGAGAACAGCCAGTTCTGGGTGAGATCTCCGTTTCCATGGGGTAATTTTCAGTAAACACGAGGTCTGCCAGCTAATGGATCTGTTTACGTTACTGTTTACAAACAGCGTGGTAAGAGGGGCTATTGTTGCAGTAAAAACTGCCCGGGACTGTGCAGTTTAATACGCGGTACTACTCCGAGACACAGTGGCGATGTTTCATCTTCGAATTCATAGTCCTTGCATGAATCGCTCAGTTAAGTGCATCGAAAACTGTTGTCATTGCACGCCATTCAACTTTTGTTTTGTATATTAGTGGACCGGTTACTAATGAGGAGTAAGAGGGTTAAAAATTCCCGTCACTGCTAATTCCCATTTCTGCTATTTGTTTTTCGAAGGCCAGGCTTAGTATCTGTCCATATATTATTAATTGATATGCCGAAATTCAACAGTATACGTTACATATTCCTGGTGGCCAGTGACTCAAAACAGTATGTCTAAGCTTTTCATTTTAAATGCATTCTTTTTGGACCAATTTGAATTAACCACACCAAGGTAGCTAGTACGTAGTTCAGCTTGTTAGCGGCGTAACCCCAAGCATTACACCGCCTGCACTAAGCTTTTTTTTGTTGGTTGTGGAAAGATTTATTAGTAAAAATAAATAAAAAAAAAAATATATATGAAAACACACCGTTTTACAATACCAAAAATAATTATTAGGACGATATAAAAATGCATTATATTATGAATGTGTTTGTTATTCTTGGGAATTATCATATGCATAAAACGAAAGTGAGAGAAACCCCAGTTTGAAGTTATTTTTGTTCGGTGTTGAGCAGTAAAATAAGAAAGTGGTAAGAAGACAGAACTTTCTTCTCTGACTCTGTGCCGAGTCACCTTTTACACCAGCGTCCCAACCCCGTGTCATGATGTAGAAATAATTCCTTTTTGTTCTTTTGCTTGTTTATTTGTGTGTTAATAGCTTTCTTAAATTAGATTTAATGATTTTGTATGTGTTATTATTGAAATTATATTAAAGTGTAATTTGCAATTGTAGTTTGTTTGATTGGAAGTAAACAAATATAGCAAGAGGGGTGGAATGGTTCTTTAGAAGGGGCAGAGACATGTTTCAGACAGAGACAGACAATTTGATGGACACAGGTATAGGAATTAATCCACAGTTTGCCTTCAGTTAAGACCAGCAGACAGTGAGTCATGTTCACAGAACTGTAGGGACTGTTGAAAAAGTTTTATTACAGAACTGAAAACTTTATTTTAAATGATCAAAACAGGCTTTAAAAAAGTGCTAAAAAAACCCTGTTCAGTGAATGAGGCACAGTGCTTGAAATTCCTGAAACTGTGTTTCCCTGTTGTCAGTGAAACCAACAATAGCCCAGAGCAGTCTCAGGAATACATTGCCTTTTGTTTTTTTTTTTTTCAGAAAAACAGATTTTGAAAGAAAAGAGAAAGATTCTTTAAACAACTCAGGAGTTAAAGCTTTGTGAATAGAACCCAGCGTTTCAATTGAGACAGACAGACAGACAGACTGTATTTGTGAGTGTGTCGGTGTGTGTCTGGGTTCACGTGTGTTGATCAAGTTTGTGTGATTGTGTGTGCATGTGTGTTTGTTTATGGCAGTATGGCTGCCTGGATTGGAGTGTGATTGTGAGTTTGTGTGTGTGTGTGTGTGTGTGTGTGTGTGTGTCTGGGGGGTCGGAGTGTGTGCGTGTTTGCGCTCTCACCTTGTGACTGTGTCTGGCTGGCTGAGGAATGCCCCCACCCCCCCCTTTATAAACAGAGAGCCCATCTGCAGCTATAGTTCAGAAACAAAGATCCCTGCTTTGGTAGAGAGTGCTTGTGCTGGAGAAGAGTACTGTAGCACCCCTCTCACACATGGGACACACACCACACAGTGATTGATGGAGCCCCACAGGGAGGGAGCGTTTTTCCAGGGGACCCGACTGCACTGGATGGTTCTGATCGCTTTTCTGTGTGGCATGCTGACCGAGGGTACTGGACTGGGGGGCAGGGGATCTGGGTTTATATATATCCTGTTTTAATACTGGACTGGGTGTTTTTATCGCCAAGACTTCATTGCAGACCAGTATGAGCCAGTCCGGGTTTTACATTCATTCTTAGAGAGAGTTCTGCTACAACTGAGGCAGTGTACATGTTCTGCCTCCCCCCTTGATTGCATGTTTTAATCTAGTTTTCCCCCTGACCTGATGAACAAAGCTAGGATTCTCCCCCATGTCCTGTGATTACATGGTTTAACTGCAGATAACTCTTATACACAAGAGTAATAAAGCTCCTATTTGTCGGCTGTCTTATCTGAGAAATGTCTGGCACTCTGGTAGCTGCATGTGACTGGGAAGGTTGATGAAGAGTTGCCTAAAAGTCTGGAAAGGCTATAAATGTCTGTAGCAGGTAACTGACTGGGGTCAGCCTGCCCTTCACTATTGGGATCAGAATTATCCAGCTCTAATCTCCCCCTCTCTGCTGCAGAGCTGTCTCCTTTCGTTACCCAAGCTCTCCTCAGTGAGGTAACACTTTCATCCTCCCTGCCTTCTCTCTGTCTCTGCTCTCACACTCTCTTCATCACAGGTAATGAGAGGTGGAGGGGGCCATTTCTGGTTAGACTGCTTCAGAGAGAGTGAGAGAGGAGACTGGATGGGGTGACAAAAACAAGTATATTCCAGCTCAGAGTTCAATTTACAGTCAGTCCAAAAAGTTTGACATTTCCATTCTCCCTCTCATGCTCTCAAACATTGACAGACACACAAAATTACATGGAGAGGTAACATTTTAGAGATGTAACCAGCGTTGTATTGGAATCCTTTGTATAATTCGTATTAATCTTGCAGCCTCAATGCACCTGATAAACACACTGAGGAGAAAGAAAGTGTTGAGTTTTGCCTCTTTTTAGATCAATAAAATAGACCTTCCAGATTCACAGTCTCCCTCTCATTGAACAGCTTAATATTAAAAAAGAAAAAGGTTTTCAAGTTTTTGTTTATTTTCAACCACATTCAGACATTGGATTATAAATAATAAATACATAACCCATAAGTTCAAAAACTCATAAACTATGCAGGTAAAACCATAAGAAACTGACCAAAGACATCAGATGAAGTGTTTGTGTGCTTCACTTGCAGTTTACTCTCCACGTGTTCAGGTGAAATAAATGCAAACATATGCAGATATATGCAAATATATTGAAATATGTGTCCCTGTCAGCCTAAGGACGTACCTGTGACAAGCATGCTTGCTTTTTTTTATGTATAACTGGATCATATCATCAAGTGAAGTGCTAGTGTGTCTAAGTGCTACAGCAGCTCTGGTATTCACAGCAGGGATGAGTGTGTGTGCGTTCGAAAGTATTTCTTTTCAGAGTGAGATTGCAGTTGCTGTGTGTGTGCGGTGTCACTGTGTGCGTGCATGTTTGCAGTGTTACTCTGTGTGTGTGTGCAGTGTTGCTGTGTGTCTCTCTGGCTCCCCTGGTGGTCACCGCTCATGCCAGCACAGCATGGTGTATCGCTCTGTCAGCATGTTGCGCAGTTGAATTGTCTGCTGCCTGTCCCTCGCCTCCACCACACATGAGACCTGGGGAGTGGAGTGATAGTAGAGAAAGAGTTTAAGATAGAGAAATTTAATGCATTGATCATTACTTTGAAATGTTTCTTCAGTCTGGGCACAGAGGGCTGTATAGTCATGAGGGGGCGCCCAGGCAGCACTGTGGGAAGGGGGCTCTGATCTGAAGAAGGCTCCTCACCTGCACATTGAACACGCTGGAGGAGGTGAACTGCTTCTCGTGACTGATATCCAGCAGCCTGCAGGGGGAGCCAGAGAGGGAATGAGAGGGGGTGCGAGAGAGAGCGTGGGGGGAGAGAAGGAGGGAGGGGATTAAACAGATAGGGACAGGAGGGTGAGAGAGAAAAGGAGAGAGAGCTTGTGAGAGAGAGGTTAGAGAGAAAAGGGGACGATGTCTCCTTGTCAGAAATACAAGAACATATTATTTGTCGAACGCTTCAGTACTTGCCAAAAAACTTGAACTTAAAGAGAAGAACAAAAACTATTAGACTTTTCCATGACCAGTTTTCCAAGAGCAGATTTCCAGGGCTGGCCCCCAGCTGCACCCAGATGTGTTTCAGTGCCCTGCCTGCTTTATTTCCTCTGGCTCTGAGTTATTCCTTTTAGCTTCATTTGAATTACTTTGATTTGTTTCTTCTACTGATTCACCATCTCCCCAGTCACGCCTACCTCACGCCCTCTCTGGCCAGTAAGTCCAGTAGCTTGGCTGTGTCTCCAGGCCACTCCCCCAGCTGGACAGAGAACTTACTGACCCGGCCATCCAGAGCCAGAGCTCGGTCCACACACTGTCTGAGCAGGGGCAGCTCCATACTGGCACTGCACACTGCGATAGCAACCCTGCAGAGAAGAGACACTGCGTTACACAGCAATACACACACAAACTGTCTGAGCTCCACACTGCAATAGAGTCAATGACACACCACACTCCCTTCTCTTCCCCCCTCTCTCTCTCACCTTTTGCCCTGCAGCTCTGGCAGTTTCCCTGCGAGGATGGCTGCTAGCCCGATGGCTCCCTCGGCGTCGATGGTGGCTCTCTCGTACTCCTGGAACCGCAGCATTGAGACCAGCACATCCTCCTCCCTGGGTGAGAGAGGGGCTATAAATATAAGAGATCGTGTATATTGAAGAAAATGCAAATCTAATATAGTCCGTGTTACCAGTACTATTCTGTCTCTCATGTGGGGATGAGAGAGAGGGAGAGAAGAGAGTAGAATAGAAACAGTCCTGCGTTACTCCCCTGCTCTGTGGCGGCTCTCCCTACCTGACTGTGATGACTTTGTCCACCAGCTTCTTGGCCAGCAGGAACGCACTGTTGCCAAAGGGGGGGCCCACCAGATCTAGGGGGGGGGGGTTAAAAGTAATGTTAGTGCCACCCAGTGTCAAACGTTTACTGTGGTAAACAGTTGTAAAAGCACAGCAGAATGCAGGAGACAGGCAGAGGGAGTTACCTCCATAGAGCTTCCTGTTGGCGGTGCTGTGGAGCTCCTTGACGGGGTAGCCGAGCTTCAGAGACTGCTGCAGGAGAGGGCAATCCTCTGGCTCCACCCCCTGAGAGCAAATAAGAGTCTCACAAGAGAGTGAGGCCACCCGTCACAAAACATTCCCCACTCCCCCACACACTCTCACTGCACTCCTACACATCCTCACACTCACCCCCACTTATTATAACCCCCCTAATATACACACACTAACTCCCCATACAAACTACACTCCCCAGCACACTCAGTTCACCCCCTGAAGTGTGAGAATGTGTGAGAGTGTGTGCGTGTTACTCACAATGACAGTGATTCGGGGGTTCAGGTGTTTGAGCGCGGCTGCCGTCCCAGCCAGGAGCCCGCAGTGCCCCCCTGCTGGCAGGATCACTGCATCCAACTTGGGCACCTGCTCATAGATCTCCAGCCCCATAGTGCCCAGGCCTGCCAGGTACACAGCACTGTCCTCCCTGAGGGAGAGGGGTAGAGACCAGTGGCAGTGCACACTTACTGTACAGTGGAGTGTGACTGTGTTAATATAGTGTGCAGTGTGACAGTGTTAGAGCAGTGTACAATGTAAATACAGCTAACTTTGACAGTGTTAGTGCAGCATATGGTGTGCAGTGTAAGTTAACTATGACAGTGTTAGTGAAATGGACGTTGTACTCACTCTTCCAGGTACAGGTAGCCGTTCTCCCGAGCGAGGCACTGTGCGTGGCTCTGTGAGTCTCGCAGGGTGCCCCCGTACGAGATCACCATGGCTCCGTACTCACGGCAGGTCTTGGGGCGCGAGGGGGGAGTGTTGGCTGCCATGATGACGAAGACGGGGATGCGCAGCTCTGAGGCGTGGTGCGCCACCGCCATGGAGAAGTTACTGTCTGAGGCCACGATCACACCCTTCTTCTGCTGGTCCTGAGAGGGGCAGGGGGGCAAGAGAGGGAAAATGGGGGAGAAGGAATGAGGGAGGAGCAAGAAAGCAGGAAGAGGGGACAGGGAGAGAGGGAGAAGGAGGTGGAAGAAAAGAAGGAAGGTTAACCAACTCCAAACCTCCTTGGAAGTTCATACAGACTTGATTAAGGCCATGTGGATTGTGGGCCAGGCTTATCAAGGACGCTTTGTGAAATTTGCAATTTGCTTCCTTTTTTTTTTTGAGAAAGGAGAATCCAGCTGTCAATGTTACAGGGATCTCCCGTAGGGTTACTATGATGACTCGAGTTGTATTTTTCGCTAGTTTTGTAACACAAACATTTTTTTCCTTTCACAAGAAAATGGTTCAAACTGCACTTCCACTGCGTAAGACTGAGTCACATTTAGACTTTTGAACAGCTCTGTTCATGGTTTCAAAATGCTGTCCGCTGGAGAACAGACATCAACATTACTGGCTGTATTTCCTGGCAGAATACCTTGCAACTGAAACACAGCAGCAGTGCAAGAAAAGATGGCTTATTTTTGTTATTTATTTCTACATGTCATCTTAAGGCTTAAAAATAATTGCGACATGATGTTACCCATCATAGCCCCTGGCTAATCTCTATAGGTCCCTGGTGGATGTCTTCAGACAAACTGTTTCAGAAAAGCCTCACTGGCCAGCTCTTAAATCATGACATTTTCCAGTAAAAAGCTGTTTTCAGAATTGCCACTGATGAGAAACCGGTGTGAATCCTACGTGGTTAGGTAAAGCTATACTGATCACCTTGTAGAGTTTAGAACAGATGCACGCGTATGCTGCTTATTGCTCTAAGTATCTATTCCTTTAAAATCATTTTTAAGTTAGTTGTCTGTAAGGTGCCTCCTGCATAAGGGATGCTATTTCGGACGACAGAACTGTGATGAGAAACTGCAGTGTTGTCTGGTGAGATTGTGGCAGGTTGGTACCCGTGATGCTGGTCTGTGTGCTCCTTACCTGGCGCAGTGATGTCAGCAGGTAGAGCACGCCTCGTTCCTTCACTGAGCATGTGTAGTGCAGGTGTTCCTTCTTCAGGAAGATCTCAACACCATACTGCTTTGAGAGCCGTGAGTACTGAGGGAGAGAGAGGGACACACACACTGTATAACCAGAGATCTGAAATCTGTACTGCTTTGAGAGCCGTGAGTACTTAGGGTGGAGAGAGGGACACACACACACACTATAACCAGAGATCTGAAAACTGTACTGCTACGAGAGCTGAGTACTGAGGGAGAGAGGAACACACACACACTGTATAACCAGAGATCTGAAATCTGTACTGCTACGAGAGAGGGGGAAGACAGGGTTACAACAGATGTATAGGGGAGGGAGAGGGGGTGAAGGAGGGAGAGGCTGTGTCAGGGAGGATGGGATGTAGTTGTATTAAAGTGTTTTCTGAACCCCACACTGGATCTTGTAGTGCTGTATAAAGGGAGGCAGGGAGTGGCTGTGAGGAGGGAGAGGTGTGGGAGCTGTGTTACCGTGCAGGGTGATTTCTGAACCCCACACTGGATTTTGAAGGCTGCTGCGCTGATGTCCTCGAAGCAGATGAAGGCAGGAGGGTTCTGTACACTGGTGGAACAGGGCTTAGCTGGTTTCTGGGGTTCTGCAGCATCCCCCAGAAGGCGCTTAGGGCGCCCCAAGATCTTCATCTCCCAGGTCTTCACGTCCTCGTTCAGGTACTCCTCCTCCCCGAAATCCTTCAGCCTCTCAGGGGCAATGGATGAGGAGCGATGGGGTGTTGGGCCATTCCTGATTGGACAATCCTTCTGGCGCTGCCCCTCACAGCACAGGGAGCCCTGCTTACTGTCTGCACTGCGCTCCTCATCACTTAGAGAGAGGGGGAGGAGGGGGAGAGACAGAGGGGGGTGACAGGGAGATGGGGTGGTTAGGAAAAACAGTACAGTTTGCCCATTTTTTCTGTAAGTAGAAAAACATTTTGGGTTGTGCCTTCTTCATTGCAGTGAAGAAAAAAACATGAAAAAAGACTGACTAGTACAACTGTTGATAACACCGAACACCAGCCACAGTGAGGTAGAAATCACTACCCAGGCAAACCAGAAGACTCAGTGATCTCATTAACACAACACTCGTTCCTTTTACAAAATAAACCAAAATATTATAATAAAAGGTTTATTTAAAAAGGAGTTAAAGACTGGAGTAAACACTTTACAGAAATAGTCCTTAGCCAGATAGACTGGGAGAGCAAACCAGACAAAGCTAAAGCTTTCATACAGCAGCCTGCTGTGTTGCCTCGGCGACGCAGGTCTGCAATCCCTCTGGTCTTCAGTGATCTCAATACGACACTCCCTGCTCAGCTTGACTTACTAGGATTCTTCAGCTTCAGAACTGCTCCCTCTGTGGTGGGGGCCCGAGATATTAAAATCGACATCTGACTTAAAAACTGACTCATTCTGAGGGAGTGGATTCTTCCACAGTGAATTCCACAACTGTGTGGAAATCAATGCCTGCAATTTTCCGGCAGGCTTATTCTCTTGACTAAGCTTTGACATTGACACCGTCTTTAAATACAGCAGCCCAGTATTACACTATCTACCCAGCAGGTGGTGCCACACAAAGTGTGTAAACCTCATTAGAACTGCACACCCTGACTCCAGCTCGGCTCAGCCCCTCCTCCCTTATTCTTTATACACCTCTGTCTTCTCCTCCACCTATCTCTCTCCCCTTCCCCCCTTCTTGCTCTGTCCAACTTGAATGTTTCTCTCCCACTTTCACAAAGCGTTCCAGCTCTCATTTTCCCACAGCCCCCTCTCCCTCCCTTTACACCACACACTGCTAATGAAGCAACCCCGCTCTCGAGCTGAGGGAAAGGGGAATAGAGAGGGGCCTTTATTTACCTAAAGAAGAGGAGCAGGACAAGTGAGAGAGCGAGGCGAAGGAGGAGTGCCACTACGATCTGGAAGGGAGGCAGCAGAGAAGGGCCAGGGGGGAGGCTGGAGTCCGAGGCTAAGGGAGAGGGAGGCCCGCGGAGAGGAGGAGGAGGAGGGGGAGGTTCCTGGATCATAGAGACCCCCTAAACCCTCTGGGAGTCTCAAGGAGCGCTCAGAAGCGGAGACAAGGTGTAATTGCAGACCTTTGCCAGAAGGGGTCGTACTCATCCACTGAAGTTTCTCTGGGGTCGTCGTTCTTCTTAGCGCGAGAGTAGAGGAACTGGGCAGCAAAGTTCATCCTACAGGAGGGCAGTCTGTCTGGAGGTGTGCAAGCAGGATTCCCTCTGTGTGGAGGTGAGGTGTTCCCTGGTGTTGAGCCTTCTCCCTTCTCTCAGCAGTCTCTCCCTTCTCTCTCTCTCTCTGTCTGTGCACTGCGTGTTTACTGCACCCTCTCTTTCACACAGGATCTATTTAAAGGTGGATTACCTCGTGCACATGCCAGCCCCCTGGCTATTTAGGACCTGGATTAAACTTCTCTGACGTGAGCAAAGCGGGCATTACAGGGTTAGAGAATTAATGTTTCTCTAAGGACCCTGCTCTTGGAGCTTGGCAGGGCAGAGGGAGTGCAGCAGATCACAGAGGGTGTGGGGCTGAGAGGTAGTAGCTTGACTATACCTGTGCACCTCGGCACCTATCGATGTAGAGCAGGAGCCTGCGATTAGTGCAGGGCGAGCGCAGTTTCAGGAAAGACGCCAACTCTGTTTAAAACTATAGACTGTTTGAGAGAGCTCCACTGGACTGCTCAGTTCTACGCTGAAATAGCATTCCTTGAATTCCGTGTCTGACTCCTGTGAACTCTGCTTAATCAGAAATGACGAAGGCATTCTAGTTTGTTTACAGTCCCCAAAGCTAGTTCCAGCTGTTGGATCACACCCCCTTCCCTGGAAACCTGCTATATTTGCAATACAGTTTGTCACCCAACACCATAGGTATGATCCTGCTACAGCCTGCAGTTGTGTAGGTTACAAATGACATGTTCAAACGCTGCAGTAGCTATTATTATATTAGATGGAATGAGGATGACAGAGAAAACAACTCTCTGAATCAGTCCTGTTATGTTATTCTCATGCCATAATGTTAGATATAAACTAGTATAAACAAACATATTAATGGACATTGGGGTTTATGTGGCCTGTGCCTTTTGAAACTTACTTTGCGATCAAATTTGTCAAAAAAAAGTGATCCTGTACAAAGAGTCAAAGTTGCTTAATTGTAAGATTGGAGAGCCAAGCCATGGGTGGTCTCCACTAAGTGAGTGAGAGAGAGCATTTACTCAGAGAGAGCATCTACTGAGAGTGAACATCTACTGAGAGTGAGCATCTACTGAGAGAGAGCATCTACTGAGAGAGAGCGTCTACTGAGAGAGAGCATCTACTCAGAGAGAGCGTCTACCGAGAGTGAACATCTACTGAGAGAGAGCATCTACTGAGAGAGAGCGTCTACTGAGAGAGAGCATCTACTGAGAGTGAGCATCTACTGAGAGAGAGCATCTACTCAGAGTGAACATCTACTGAGAGAGAGCATCTACTGAGAGAGAGCATCTACTGAGAGAGAGCATCTACTGAGAGAGAGCGTCTACTGAGAGAGAGCGTCTACTCAGAGAGAGCGTCTACTGAGAGTGAGCATCTACTCAGAGTGAACATCTACTGAGAGAGAGCATCTACTGAGAGTGAGCATCTACTGAGAGAGAGCATCTACTGAGAGAGAGCATCTACTGAGAGAGAGCGTCTACTGAGAGAGAGCATCTACTGAGAGTGAGCATCTACTGAGAGAGAGCGTCTACTGAGAGTGAGCATCTACTGAGAGTGAGCATCTACTGAGAGAGAGCGCATCTACTGAGAGTGAGCATCTACTGAGAGAGAGCATCTACTGAGAGAGAGCATCTACTGAGAGTGAGCATCTACTGAGAGAGAGCATCTACTGAGAGTGAACATCTACTGAGAGAGAGCATCTACTGAGAGTGAGCATCTACTGAGAGAGAGCATCTACTGAGAGTGAGCATCTACTGAGAGAGAGCGTCTACTGAGAGAGAGCATCTACTGAGAGTGAACATCTACTGAGAGAGAGCATCTACTGAGAGTGAGCATCTACTGAGAGAGAGCATCTACTGAGAGAGAGCATCTACTGAGAGAGAGTCTACGCAGAGTGAGCATCTACTGAGAGTGAACATCTACTGAGAGAGAGCATCTACTGAGAGTGAACATCTACTGAGAGAGAGCTCTAGAGAGAGCATCTACTGAGAGTGAGCATCTACTGAGAGAGAGCATCTACTGAGAGAGAGCATCTACTGAGAGAGAGCATCTACTGAGAGAGAGCATCTACTGAGAGTGAACATCTACTGAGAGAGAGCATCTACTGAGAGCGTCTACTGAGAGTGAGCATCTACTGAGAGTGAGCATCTACTGAGAGAGAGCATCTACTGAGAGAGAGCATCTACTGAGAGAGAGCATCTACTGAGAGAGAGCATCTACTGAGAGTGAACATCTACTGAGAGAGAGCATCTACTGAGAGAGAGCATCTACTGAGAGTGAGCATCTACTGAGAGAGAGCATCTACTGAGAGAGAGCATCTACTGAGAGAGAGCATCTACTGAGAGTGAACATCTACTGAGAGAGAGCATCTACTGAGAGTGAGCATCTACTGAGAGAGAGCATCTACTGAGAGAGAGCATCTACTGAGAGAGAGCATCTACTGAGAGAGAGCATCTACTGAGAGAGAGCATCTCTACTGAGAGTGAGCATCTACTGAGAGTGAGCATCTACTGAGAGAGAGCATCTACTGAGAGTGAGCATCTACTGAGAGAGAGCATCTACTGAGAGTGAGCATCTACTGAGAGTGAACATCTACTGAGAGAGAGCATCTACTGAGAGTGAGCGTCTACTGAGAGAGAGCATCTACTGAGAGTGAGCGTCTACTGAGAGAGAGCATCTACTGAGAGAGAGCATCTACTGAGAGAGAGCATCTACTGAGAGTGAGCATCTACTGAGAGAGAGCATCTACTGAGAGTGAGCATCTACTGAGAGAGAGCATCTACTGAGAGAGAGCATCTACTGAGAGTGAGCATCTACTGAGAGAGAGCATCTACTGAGAGTGAGCATCTACTGAGAGTGAGCATCTACTGAGAGAGAGCATCTACTGAGAGTGAGCATCTACTGAGAGAGAGCATCTACTGAGAGTGAGCATCTACTGAGAGAGAGCATCTACTGAGAGAGAGCATCTACTGAGAGTGAGCATCTACTGAGAGAGAGCATCTACTGAGAGAGAGCATCTACTGAGAGTGAGCATCTACTGAGAGAGAGCATCTACTGAGAGAGAGCATCTACTGAGAGAGAGCGTCTACGCAGAGTGAGCATCTACTGAGAGTGAACATCTACTGAGAGAGAGCATCTACTGAGAGTGAGCATCTACTGAGAGAGAGCATCTACTGAGAGAGAGCATCTACTGAGAGTGAACATCTACTGAGAGAGAGCATCTACTGAGAGTGAGCGTCTACTGAGAGAGAGCATCTACTGAGAGAGAGCATCTACTGAGAGTGAGCATCTACTGAGAGAGAGCATCTACTGAGAGAGAGCATCTACTGAGAGAGAGCATCTACTGAGAGAGAGCATCTACTGAGAGAGAGCATCTACTGAGAGAGAGCATCTACTGAGAGTGAGCATCTACTGAGAGAGAGCGTCTCTATCTACTGAGAGTGAACATCTACTGAGAGAGAGCATCTACTGAGAGTGAGCATCTACTGAGAGAGAGCATCTATCTACTGAGAGAGAGCATCTACTGAGAGAGAGCATCTACTGAGAGAGAGCATCTACTGAGAGTGAACATCTACTGAGAGAGAGCATCTACTGAGAGTGAGCATCTACTGAGAGAGAGCATCTACTGAGAGTGAGCATCTACTGAGAGAGAGCATCTACTGAGAGAGAGCATCTACTGAGAGAGAGCATCTACTGAGAGTGAGCATCTACTGAGAGAGAGCATCTACTGAGAGAGAGCATCTACTGAGAGAGAGCATCTACTGAGAGTGAACATCTACTGAGAGAGAGCATCTACTGAGAGAGAGCATCTACTGAGAGTGAGCATCTACTGAGAGAGAGCATCTACTGAGAGCGTCTACTGAGAGTGAGCATCTACTGAGAGAGAGCATCTACTGAGAGAGAGCATCTACTGAGAGTGAACATCTACTGAGAGAGAGCATCTACTGAGAGAGAGCATCTACTGAGAGAGAGCATCTACTGAGAGTGAACATCTACTGAGAGAGAGCATCTACTGAGAGAGAGCATCTACTGAGAGTGAGCATCTACTGAGAGTGAGCGTCTACTGAGAGAGAATGTCTACAAGCTAAAGTTAAGTCTAGACTTGATTTTTTTATATTGCAGCAAATCTTGTTTTACTCATTCTCTGAAGCAGTTCAGACGTCGGTTCTCCTCGGTCGGTTCTTGATTACGGTGATGTCATTTATAAAATGACCTCCAGAATCGCTCTTAGGAGGCTTGCTGTTTTATACCATTCAGCAGTAAGATTTGTGACGGGAGCTCCTTATCACACTCACCACTGCGATCTTCATTCTTTAATTAAATGGCCCTATTTACATACGAGACATCAGACCCACTGGTATTTAATCATTTACACATCGCTGCTTGGTATAACCCCTTTTTATCTGCATCATTTGTAACAATTTTCATCATCATAATTTAAGATCAGATGAATTTATTAAACTAGTCATACCTCAGGTTTCTCGTCTTCAGTTGCAGCTCATTTCAATGATTGGAACATGATATAACTTAGACTAAAGTTAAACAGTTTTCTTGCTGTGGATGCCTAAATCCCTGCTAATGCTGATTTTTATTGTCTTAAATGTTTTTATTTTTCATGTTTGTTTGTTTGTATGAATTGTGTTGTGTTGTGTAATTTTGCTGCTATGGTGTAAGCCTCTGGGCCAGGTTGTTATTGAAAATGAGAATCTGTTCTCAATTGACTCATCTGGTTAAATGAAGGTAATATATCAGCATGTGGGAGCCGCCTTCCTGTCTGTCCACTGGCCAGCACTTCTTTGGCACGTCTGATCTCCATCCCACAGCGATTTCAGAGATACGCATTCACATTCTGACAGACACACACACACACACGCACCCTCACTCAAACCCAGGTCTCAGGAGCACTACGGCTGCAGTCCTGTCTCAAGAGGCTGAGGCAGGCAGCCAGGCTGGCAGCGCACCTCAAACCACTCCAAAAATATTCATTAACAGTAAGAGTGTTTCCACAGGGCCAATCCCCTTCTTGCTGTGTGTGTGAGAGCCCCTTTACATGTCTGTGCTAATTACACTGTGTGTGCGTTTGTGTGTGAGAGAGCCCCTGCACATCTGCTAATTATACTGTGTGTGTGTGAGTGAGCCCCTGTACATCTGTGTTAATTACACTGTGTGTGTGTATGTTTGTAGTATCGCCGTCATTCCGGACTGTCACAACTGTATCATATCCTTATCTTTTGAATGTAGTAATGTCTGTGTTTGAATCGCTTCCCCCCTCTTTCAGTATAATAGGAATTCTTTGTTTTCATAGGAAATTAAGTGAATGAGAGAGGGAGAGGGAGAGGGAGAGGCTTACAGACTTGGCTCAGCTCTTAAGAATTTCATCTCTGGCTCTGAGACTCATTGTAGCCCCCCCCCCCCCCCCCCCCCCCCCCCCCCTACTCTTTCTCTCTCAGTCTCTCTGAGCAACAGGGTTGCACTCACTCCCTCTCCCTCACACACTTGGACCTGTAGAGATTCAGAACCAGGATATCTGGACCCAGACACCCAAGCCGGGCCATGAAACGCACCTCAATACTGGGCCTCCTGCTGCTGCTTCTCAGGGACCAGGCTGCCGCAGGTAGGTGACTCCACACCCACACCCACTCACAAAGATGCCCACACAGGTCTCCTGTGCCTGTGTCTTCAAAATACTAAAATAAACTTAACACATGCATTGACAAATGTTCCAACTAGAAGTCTATTTCAAATGCATTAATTGAAGACACTGAGAAAAGGATGGTCTTTGAATGTATTGTTTCGCTTGTGTCTTACTAACAGGATAACAAGTCTGAAACAATATAGCAAGCCACTGTTTAACATTTTGATACACAGCAGTACACTTTAATACCGTATGTGAAAGTTTGAAATACTGCTTAATACACAAAAGTAGAGCAGAAATGCTTTCTTTTCTATTGAACATGTGTATGACAATGTATGACAATGACAATGTTGTTGAAGCTGACACCCTGGGATCCTTCAAGAAGCTGCTTGATGAGATTTTGGGATCAATAAGCTACTAACAACCAAACGAGCAAGATGGGCCGAATGGCCTCCTCTCGTTTGTAAACTTTCTTATGTTCTTATGTTCTTATGTTCTAAAAGGTGTACTAAATATTGAATCTATTAAATGTAGATTTTGAAAATGGGAAGAGATCAAGTTTAGCAGTTTATCTTACTGTTTGGGTTGTCACAGGGACCAGCCAGCTTCCAATCTGCTATAGCAGAGTGCACGGAGCTACTATGGAATACATAATGTAAAAAACAGGTACTAAACAATCCACATGCTACAGGTGCTACAGCATGTTTTATACAGTGACAAGTCCCTGCTCCCTGAATGCCTCTTTGCTAGCTACCCACTTATACAGGCTTCACACCTCACACTGCAGTGCATTCTGGTAATTGTAGTCCTGCATCTTATAGAAAAAGCGCCGGTAAAAAGTGCTGAGCGGTCTCAAACCGTCCTGTGAACCGGGAGCTGTATGTAACGGGGATGAAAGCTGCTCTGCCAGACAGGGCTCAAGCAATAGGAGATATTCATCAAGATGTGGATTGTGTGCTGAGCAAATACAAACTCTTTCCAGCTTCTTCAATCTGGCTCCACCAGACCACACTGCCTCCCTCATTCCCAGTCCCTCAGCTCTAACCACTACTCACACACACTGCCTCCCTCCCAGTCCCTCAGCTCTAACCACCAGACCACACTGCCTCCCTTCCTCCCAGTCCCTCAGCTCTAACCACCAGACCACACTGCCTCCCTTCCTCCCAGTCCCTCAGCTCTAACCACTACTCCACACTGCCTCCCTTCCTCCCAGTCCCTCAGCTCTAACCACTACACCACACTGCCTCCCTTCCTCCCAGTCCCTCAGCTCTAACCACTACTCCACACTGCCTCCCTTCCTCCCAGTCCCTCAGCTCTAACCACTAGACCACACTGCCTCCCTCCCAGTCCCTCAGCTCTAACCACTACACCACCTGCCTTCCTCCCAGTCCCTCAGCTCTAACCACTACTCCACACTGCCTCCCTCCTCCCAGTCCCTCAGCTCTAACCACCAGACCACACTGCCTCCCTTCCTCCCAGTCCCTCAGCTCTAACCACTAGACCACACTGCCTCCCTTCCTCCCAGTCCCTCAGCTCTAACCACTAGACCACACTGCCTCCCTTCCTCCCAGTCCCTCAGCTCTAACCACTACTCCACACTGCCTCCCTCCCTCCCAGTCCCAGTCCCTCAGCTCTCCCCACTCTAACCACTAGACCACACTGCCTCCCTTCCTCCCAGTCCCTCAGCTCTAACCACCAGACCACACTGCCTCCCTCCCTCCCAGTCCCTCAGCTCTAACCACTAGACCACACTGCCTCCCTTCCTCCCAGTCCCTCAGCTCTCCACACTGCCTCCCTTCCTCCCAGTCCCTCAGCTCTAACCACCAGACCACACTGCCTCCCTTCCTCCCAGTCCCTCAGCTCTAACCACCAGACCACTGCCTCCCTTCACTCCCAGTCCCTCAGCTCTAACCACTACTCCACACTGCCTCCCTCACTCCCAGTCCCTCAGCTCTAACCACTGCCACACTGCCTCCCTCCCTCTCCCAGTCCCTCAGCTCTAACCACTACTCCACACTTCCTCCCTTCCTCCCAGTCCCTCAGCTCTAACCACTACTCCACACTGCCTCCCTTCCTCCCAGTCCCTCACCTCTAACCACCAGACCACACTGCCTCCCTTCCTCCCAGTCCCCTCACCATGAACCAGTACTAGGCAACACATATGCAAAAAAAACAAAATCCTTCCCACCTCCTTACTACTATAAAAGGGAAAAATGATCCTTCGACGGTAAAACACAACTATTTCCCTGCCCTTTCGCAGCTCTGCTTTGTGTTTTGTAAATGAATAACGGAGTTAATTCTCTAAAGGCTGTCCTGGCCTGGGTTCAGCTTGTTTGCCAGCTCTCAGCTCAGAGCCTGGAATAGGAAACATGTGCGATGGCTGTTCTGATACTGCCTGCAATTGTATCAGAGAGGCTCACTGGCACAGAGATCATCTCCAGGTCACCTTGCCAGGCAGCGGAGCAATGGTCAGTCAAACTGTCAGCGTCCATCCTCCTAAACGAAGCTAAATAGAATGTAATAAAGCACAGAGAAGTCACAGTCAATAGGACCGGCAAGCATTGCTTATGATTACGTGTGAATTTTGTTTTAAGCTGTTTTAAAAATGTATTTAGGAGTTCAGAAATGTTTCAATGTTTATTGAAACACTGTGATGCACAATGAATGTGATGGTGTATGCTTTGTGTGTGTGTTCGTATCTGCCAGTGCTGTGTAATAGTATTCTAATAGTTTGCATGGTATTTTGCAGTTTTAACTGTGCTTTTCTTTTGGTTATACTATACAGACAATAAAAAAATTAAGACAGTACTGTGGCGTATTGTATTGAGGGCTGTGCTGTTCTTGTCTGCAGGACCTGGAGTGGGCACACTGCCTACAGCTGTCCATAGCACTGCCTATCAGGAAAACAGCGTCCTGCACCACAGACTGGACTCAGTCGAGAAGGTAACTGGGAGAAGACCTCCTCCACCTCCCATCAGTCTATAGGTAGTGTACAGCAGCCATGCGCTTTCAGAATAATAAGGAGACGTTTAATCTATCTGGTATAAAATATCTATATACAGGTGATAGAAGGGTGAGGGAGGTAAAATATGGCACTATAATAACACTTTTGATTTTATAGTATCCCATCTCTGTGAGGGGGTAAGGAGGAGGCAGTAGACTTAGGAACCTGTAGTCAACTACACCACAACTGATGAAAGAAAAGGTCCATGCAGTATTAAGCAATATAATAATAATATATAATAATAATAATATAAATAATAATAATAAAAACACACAGGTTCAATTTTACTCCAAGACAGATGTAGGGAGGAAGAGAGAATAATAATAATATAATAATAATAATAATAATATGCTAAATAATAATAATAATAATAATAATAATAATAACACAACATGTTCATCTGATTTGAATAGTATCCTGGTATGAGAGACAGATGTAGGGAGGAAGAGAGAGGGATAGAAGGGTGAGGGAGGAATATAACAGGGCAAGTGCAAGCCTTTAACCACTATGCTAAGAGTTCTAAAGTTTATAGAACTTTTTAACCTCATCTCTGTGAAGGGGTAAGAATCTATAAAGGCACTGAATTACACTACACTGCACTGCACATTGCACTGCATTGCACTACACTGCACCACACTACATTGCATCATACTGCACACTACACTGCGTCACACCACACTGCATCATACTGCATTACACACCGCACTGCATCATACTGCACTGCATCATACTGTGCTGCACACTGCACTGCATCACACTACACTGTATCACACTACATTGCATCATACTGCACACTACACTGTCACACCACACTGCATCATACTGCACTTACACACCGCACTGCATCACACTGCACTGCATCATACTGTGCTGCACACTGCACTGCATCACACTACACTACATCACACTACACTGTATCACACTACATTGCATCATACTGCACACTACACTGCGTCACACCACACTGCATCATACTGCATTACACACCGCACTGCATCACACTGCACTGCATCATACTGTGCTGCACACTGCACTGCATCACACTACACTACATCACACTACACTGTATCACACTACATTGCATCATACTGCACACTACACTGCGTCACACCACACTGCATCATACTGCATTACACACCGCACTGCATCATACTGCACTGCATCATACTGTGCTGCACACTGCATCACACTACACTACATCACACTACACTGTATCACACTACATTGCATCATACTGCACACTACACTGCGTCACACCACACTGCATCATACTGCATTACACACCGCACTGCATCATACTGCACTGCATCATACTGTGCTGCACACTGCACTGCATCACACTACACTACATCACACTACACTGTATCACACTACATTGCATCATACTGCACACTACACTGCGTCACACCACACTGCATCATA
Source organism: Polyodon spathula (assembly GCF_017654505.1). Taxonomy (NCBI): domain Eukaryota; kingdom Metazoa; phylum Chordata; class Actinopteri; order Acipenseriformes; family Polyodontidae; genus Polyodon; species Polyodon spathula. Next base: position 8,472,444 of record NC_054543.1, read on the forward strand.
CTGCATTACACACCGCACTGCACACTGTGCTGCACACGCACTGCATCATACTGTGCTGCACACTGCACTGCATCACACTACACTACATCACACTACACTGTATCACACTACATTGCATCATACTGCACACTACACTGCGTCACACCACACTGCATCATACTGCATTACACACCGCACTGCATCATACTGTGCTGCACACTACACTGCATCACACTACACTGCATCACACTACACTACATCACACTACACTGTATCACACTACATTACTGCACACTACACTGCGTCACACCACACTGCATCATATACACACCGCACTGCATCATACTGCACACTGCACTCATACTACACTACATCACACTACACTGTATCACACTACACTGCATCATACTGCACACTACACTGCGTCACACCACACTGCATCATACTGCATTACACACCGCACTGCATCACACTGCACTGCATCATACTGTGCATCACACTACACTGTATCACACTACACTGTATCACACTACATTGCATCATACTGCACACTACACTGCGTCACACCACACTGCATCATACTGCATTACACACCGCACTGCATCATACTGCACTGCATCATACTGTGCTGCACACTGCACTGCATCACACTACACTCACATCACACTACACTGTCACACCACATCACACTACACCGCACTGCATCACTGCACTGCATCACACCACACTGCATCATACTGCACTTACACACACTGCATACTGCACTGCATCACACTACACTACATCACACTACACTGTATCACACACATTGCATCATATGCACACTACACTGCGTCACACCACACTGCATCACTATTGCTAACTGTGCTGCATCATCTAACACTGCACTGCATCACATACAGACACTTATCACACTACTACACTGCGTCACACCACACTGCATCATACTGCATTACACACCGCACTGCATCATACTGCATTACACACCGCACTGCATCACACTGCACTGCATCATACTGTGCTGCACACTGCACTGCATCACACTACACTGCACTGCGTCACACCACACTGCATCATACTGCACTACACACCGCACTGCATGCACTGCATCATACTGCACACACTGTATCACACTACATCGCATCATACTGCACACTACACTGCGTCACACCACACTGCATCATACTGCATTACACACCGCACTGCATCATACTGCACTGCATCATACTGTGCTGCACACTGCACTGCATCACACTACACTACATCACACTGCAATGTATCACACGGTACTGAATCACACTACACTGCATCACAGTGAACTGCACTGCCTGTTACATGAACTTGGACAACACAGAAGGCCACAGTTCAGTGGAAGGTCCTGTTCATCCCTTGCTGTATTTGTAACCTTGTCCCTCGTGTCCCCCTATCCCTGGCAGCGTGTGGAGGAGTCGGTGGGACAGCTGGAGACAGAGGCATCCATCCTTCTGGATGCTATCGAGGCCCCTGAGTGGAGCCCCCTGCTGGAAGCCAAAGGACCTACCATAGACATCCTGGACAACAATGGTGAGAAGTCCAATTGACACTCAGGGTCATCTGTACCATACTTGTGGTTTAACCTGAAGATCAGAAAACCCCAAAGATCTGAACAAAACCTCCTTTATTTGTGACAGCAGGCACTTTGTTCAGTAAACGTGCTCTAGTGTAACGGATGACCCCAATGAGCTGATCCACTTTGGGAACACTGCAATTGGGATCATCTGTGGAACTGTGCTTAACCCAAGCAAGAGACTCAAACTCAGTTAGGTACGCTACATTGATCTTCACATCATAACATACATAGGGTGTTCTTTTGTATCCCTTTTTATCTATCAAAATCATTTTAATATTCAGAAAACTGTTCTAAAATTTTTTTTTTTTTTTTTTTTTTTTTACAATCATTTAGAAAGGTCTTAGTTTTTCAAAAGTATATTTTAATATGTTTTCTAACTAGTTAACAATAACCAAAAAAAAATTACAACAATGAAGGAGGATAATAGAGTATGAATATATAGTAATCAAGGGACAATACAACCGGGCAGGGAAATGATACACATTTAAGGAAACAATCTAGAAAAGTGAAATGCACTTGTATTTAATCTGTTAAAACTTGAAATAACTAAACATGCCTTATTTACAGATCTGCTGTCTAGATGCGTAGCTTGATTACTTTGACACATCTTTATACACTAAAAAGCCTTGAAAATCAGGCCCGGTGGGATTCACAAAGCTTTAACTTATTTATTTTTCAGAATAAAATATTTCTACATTCACAAAACTGCTCGAGACTGCTGTTGAATTTCTTGAACAGCAGTCTACAATAGTTTCACGCACTATTTTATGTATAAGAACAGACTTTGTAAAATGTGTTTAAATAATTGCAGAGTTAAAACTTTCTGAACTGGGCCCCTTGTGTGTTTAGAACGCTCTTGAGAGGAATTCGTACCAGCTCTCTGTCTCCCCCTGCTGCTGCTATCAGGCTCAGCGCTTTATTTTCAATTTTGTCTTCTTTGAACAGACCCCTTCTCAAGAAGCTCTGTCTGTCCATGGACTGGGGCGCAGGGTGAGAAAACAGCACCCCCTGGTGCGAACTGACAGTAAACACAATGCAGACCCAGTGTGCAACCCCACCCCCCTGCCCCCTACTCTCAGCGTACCTCCCTGGGTTCTGAAGGGCATTGCGCAGAGCACGTACAACTTTCTTCATTTGTTTTTTGAGCAATGTGAAGCTAGCAACAGCAGCAACGCGGGAAAACTTACTTCAGCATCTCACTCCAGAAGCGGCATTTTTTTCCCCCTCAAATAAAAGTCTCTCGTTAATCTCATATAACGATTGTCTCTAACTCCTGCCAATCTAAGTATATTTTAAAACGACCTTTTATATTTTATATTTATGATATATATTATTTTCATTGTTATATTGTAATCTTCATTAAATATCTACTTTAAATTGTATTGTATGTGATTATATGTTTATGCAATACAAAATGCAGTACAATAAATATAATTTCATTAAATAAACTTTGTGTACATCACATTTATTATTTATTTTCTTTCTATCCACCCATTTTTGCATTGTTTAATTAACGCTACAAATACAGAACTAACTTTTTCTGTACTTTATTAGCTAAAAGTCTCATATCCAGCACAAAAAATAGTTTCTATACACATAGAAAGTGGGGTGCAGTGTAATGTAGACACACTGGGGGTACAGAAAATAAAGTTACTATAATTCAATTTCAAAGTATGGCGTCATCTTTATTTTCTGTACCCCCAGTGTGTCTACATTACATTGCACCCCACTTTCATAGATGCACAATCTTTAGTTTTGTCAGCACCTCAAAATGAAGGGGAAGTGGCTGTTTTAACTGGACACCTGACATAAAAAGTAGTGTTGCTATTACAGTAAATCTTAAGTAGCTTTGGTAACCCCCCAGTGTGTGTACATTACACTGCACCCCACTTTCTATGTGTACAGAAACTATATTTTTTGTGCTGGATACGGGACTTTAAGATACGGGACTTTTATATTGATACCTTTCCTGCGCTGAGCCGTTTTGAAAACCGGAGGTAATCATCTTACTGTTGCTAGCTTCACGGAACTTGTTTTTTGTAGTTTTTGGATGTCACTGCTTGTGTCATTTTGAATAGGGTGTATAATAGAGGTATTTTTTGTACACCTGCGTGTGTCTCGTATTCATCTCATTTTAGATTGCGACGGTCCAGCAATCACAGGTACACGGTTCCCTCCTCTCTTTCATTCATTCGTATACATCTTCTCTTCTGAAATTTACTGGCACTTACAACTGCATCGGAGAGCGAAGTTTCAAGGCAGATTTCCCCGGGTGATTGGGCACCGCTGACGTGTGAATGCACTTCTATTTTGTACTGCTGAAAAACTAGCTATGTAGATGCCATTTTTTAAAAGCAATGTAGAACATGTTCAGAAAACAAAATACAAACAACAGTTATAGTGCTTGCTTGAAACAGATTCTGCCTTACATGCGAGAAGCTACCTGGCACATTACTGTTCATGAATACAAACCGGCACCGTGCTGCTCGCACCCTCAACCCCATTCCCGCACGCAATGCTTTCTAATCACCTTTCATCTGATCTGGAAGCATCTCACCGAGCCGTAAATCAAAGCGCTTCAAGAGCACGCCGTCGCGAATAGGTAACAAGGGGAAAGGAAAATTCAATTAGCAGCCATCTTGTGCACGGCAAAAACCAAAGCGACGGAGCAGTCTCCAGCTTACCACATTGTTACACGAGGCTGGCAATGCACCGTTTACGAAAACCAAAGAATATCAA